>NC_136266.1:152943027-153003027 GCF_964187855.1 Myxine glutinosa
TGAGGAATTCAATAATGTTTAAGCATTGAAGCCGATTCAACACAGGGTGTTTATAAAAGTCCCTATTTATTTAGTTACCTGGTATTTCTCTGAAATAGATAGAGACTTTATAAACACCCTGTATTTGGCCTTTAGTCAGGTTCACTATGTTTTTTCGTTCAAAATTTTGGTAGATTAGCAAAACTATACATTTTTGGAATATTCAGAGCATGAGGAACCCAAAAATTAATGTTTACATTTGCGTAGACACCTTTGCGAAAATGACACTCAGGACAGTGATGAAGATTTGTAAAAGCATATTCCTGAACGGTATAGACCTCGTAGATCCTGTGTATAGGACTTATAGTTCGATCTGATACTAACAAGGCTGCTTTCTTGCTTTATAAACCCATACCTATAACTTCAAAGGACTTGCAATATCATGTACTAGCAGAAGTACCCGGCATTGCCGGGCGGGGGAGGGGAGGGGAGGGGAACGGGGGGGAGGGGAGAAGAGGGGGAGGGGGAGGGGGAGAAGAGGGGGAGGGGGAGGGGGAGAGGGGAGAAGAGCGGGGGAGGGGGTGGATGGGGAGAGGGGGGTGGAGAGAGGGGGGTGGAGAGAGGGGGGTGGGGAAAGGGGGGTGGGAGGGGGGGAGGGGTGTGGGAGGGGGGAGGGGTGGGAGAGGGGAGAGGGTGGAGGGTGGAGGGGGGAGGGGAAAGGGAGGGGGAAGGGAGGGGGAAGGGAGGGGGAAAAGGGAGGGGGGGAAGGGAGGGGGAAAAGGGAGGGGGAAAAGGGAGGGGGGGAAGGGAGGGGGAAAAGGGAGGGGGAGGGGGAGGGGGAAAAGGGAGTGGGGGAAAGGGAGGGGAGGGGGAAAGGGAGGGGGAGGGGGAGGGGGAAAAGGGAGGGGAGAAGGGGACGGGGAGGGGGAGGGGAGAAGGGGAGGGGTAGGGTGGAGGGGGAAGGGAGGGGGAGGGGGAAGGGGAGGGCCAGTCAACAATGACGTTGCAGTTCTCATGGTCGGAGAGCAGCACAACAATCGCGACATAGTCCTGCATATTCGCAACAGCACGAAGCGGATTTTGGAGACTCACCGATCCTGTGACGTCCTCCAGTACCGGCGTTGCCGGGCAGGGGAAGGGAGACCCGTACATTCCCAACCCGTACATTCGCCCTCTCGACTCAAGCTCACTCGGACAAAAGCCTCGCACAAATTACACCGTGAAGGCCCAATGGTCATGTCTATGCCACAAATCACGGGCGCACTGAATTGAAAATATATAGAACGCTCATACTCCGTGAAAAGTGAAGCCGCCGTGTCGCCATCTTGGTCAGCACGACTCGACCAACTCGCTTCGCGGATCTCGTTTTGTGCGGCAATAAACTGCTCCAATCGGTTACGGAAGGGTTGTGGAAAGACGTTTCACAGCCGTTTCAAAGACATTTAATTCATATCGCACAAAATCGATACAAAACACGATCGCATAAAAGGTGAAAAAACGTGTGACGTGTGACGGGATGGAACATCACGTGAAACGTATATAGAACGTATATAGACGTGTGACGGGATGGAACATCACGTGATCGCTCTGAGCGAATCAGTCTGGCGGCAGGAATGGAACATCACGTGATCGCTCTGAGCGAATCAGCGCGCTGCTCTGGAACCGGCTGAGATTAGCGGGTACTTCGCTGAAATGCGCTGAGATAAATATGAATAAAAAATATGGATCGTCAAATATTTTGAGTTCGGCCATGTTCGTCCCAGGCTCAATGGCCATGACTATGCCAAATATCAAGCACGTAAGCCTCTCCGTTTAAGAGTCTATCGGTAACATTACACACACACACACACAAACTGTGTTTTATATATATAGATTATGTAATACAGTTATATCACAAATATAAAGACAATGGTTTTCAATTACCTTTGTTTGTTGCTTTTCTATAATCCTGAGCACTATTTTGAGGCCTTTATCGGATTCCCTGACCCAGAAAACATAAGATTAGCATATTTAATTAAGTTTCTAGGTTGACTAGAAGCCGAGATCGCGCAAAATGTATTTTATGGCGGCCATTTTGAAAATCCAAAATGACGGCCATGCAGGTGTCTGTGCAAATGCCAACATTGATTTTCGGATTCTCCATGCTCTGATTCCAAAAATGTACAGGTTTGCTAATCTCCCAAAATTTTGAACGAAATTATATTTGTTAACATAGTGAACCTGACTATCTTCATCACTGTCCTCAGTGTCATTTTCGCAAAGGTGTCTACGCAAATGTAAACATTAATTTTTGGATTCCTCATGCTCTGAGTATTCCAGAAATGTATAGTTTTGCTAATCTACCAAAATTTTGAACGAAATTATATTTGTTAACATAGTGAACCTGACTACTTGTTCGTCCTTCAAAAATGAAGAACCTTTCTAACCCACGGTGATAATTCGAAAGGGTTCTAAAGATTAATTATTTTGGGTTTTATTCGTGTCTAAGCTTTGCCTATTTCATATTTTAAAAAGCCAAACTGAACTACTTCCTTCATACATCAAGTCATCACGACCAATCAAATTTGTCGCTTGTGGACCCCACCCATGCCCTTGCTTTTCAAGACTGCGTGGGGTAATGTGTTCCATGAACTATCTCATTAAGTTTTATATTAATTAGAATACAGTATGATGGTGATAACTCCCCCATAAACTTTGTTGACAAATCTCCCCCACCCCATTATCGGTTGGCCATGATATTTCAACCTCCCTGCTCTCCACCACCCCCATCCTCCAACCCCATCTCCCTCCTCCTTGACCTTGAATGCTCAAATGAAAAGTAACCAAAATTCCTTTTCGGTCTGCAACAACATTAAATGAATATGACAAAGATACACATTGCGTTTTTGTAAATCAAAGAACAAAAAAAAGCAAAGCATGATGACTGAATGTTTATTTCACTTTACACAGAATGCAGATTTAAAAAAACAAAATGCGAATATACGGTATCAGGTTAAGGCAAACTAAACAAACGTAGGAGATGAGGACTCAATATAAGTTTCAACGACGTCGCTGGAACATGCTGCTCCTGCTGAGACCAC
Organism: Myxine glutinosa; assembly: GCF_964187855.1. NCBI lineage: Eukaryota > Metazoa > Chordata > Myxini > Myxiniformes > Myxinidae > Myxine > Myxine glutinosa. Next base: position 152,946,087 of record NC_136266.1, read on the forward strand.
CTCTTCCACGACCTCTCGCCGCTAGAATGAGAAAAAAATGAAAACAATAAAGGTTACATAATACCCCAAAAAAAGAAAAAGGTAGCTTCATATCGACTTCAAGCCCTTGCGTGTTCAAAATGGCAAAGTTCATCGTCATTTCTTCAATCTCAACTTGAAACTTCTTACAATGTTATCAATACTAGGTGTGCCGAACGGACGCTTCACCGACAGGTTTAATCAAGACAAAGTTCTACTTCACAAATATACTGCATGCCTATATGAGTGTCAATGAGGATGTAAAATGAAGTGACACATGCAAAAAGGAGTTCTTATAACACGGAGTTGGTGTTTGTGTGTTTATGAAAGGCTCCTGCTGTGGTAGAATAATAAATGTTACCGTTGGAACAGCTACATTAAAGTTCGTCGTCCTGCTTCTTTCTCAATCCGGGAAACAGGCTTTTAAAAGAGGCAGATTCGTGATTAAACAAACAAATTTTTGTTCCAAGGAAATCGATGAATAGCTCTCCAACGGGACCATGTTTTGGTCATCTCATCTTGATTATTGAAGAGATCAACTCATAAAACGGTTATTATTGCATGACACATCAGGAACTCTTTAGAATAAAGCGTTACGTAGAAACTCTGCTCCATATGAGTGTGCGCACACGCGTACACACACACACCGTTGCCGGAAAACACCGGGTCCCTCCTCCTTCCCCGGCCTCATCCCACCCACTCCCCGGCCTCGTCCCACCCACTCCCCGGCCTCGTCCCACCCACTCCCCGGCCTCGTCCCACCCACTCCCCGGCCTCGTCCCACCCACTCCCCGGCCTCGTCCCACCCACTCCCCGGCCTCGTCCCACCCACTCCCCGGCCTCGTCCCACCCACTCCCCGGCCTCGTCCCACCCACTCCCCGGCCTCGTCCCACCCACTCCCCGGCCTCGTCCCACCCACTCCCCGGCCTCGTCCCACCCACTCCCCGGCCTCGTCCCACCCACTCCCCGGCCTCGTCCCACCCACTCCACGGCCTCGTCCCACCCACTCACTCCACGGCCTCGTCCCACCCACTCCCCGGCCTCGTCCCACCCACTCCCCGGCCTCGTCCCACCCACTCCCCGGCCTCGTCCCACCCACTCCCCGGCCTCGTCCCACCCACTCCCCGGCCTCGTCCCACCCACTCCCCGGCCTCGTCCCACCCACTCCCCGGCCTCGTCCCACCCACTCCACGGCCTCGTCCCACCCACTCACTCCACGGCCTCGTCCCACCCACATCCCATCTCCCCCCTCCCCCACATCCCTCCGATTTCCCATCCCACCCCTTACCCTACCCCTCCTTCCCCCTTCCTCAGCCTCATTGTGCACAAGTTCTTTAAAGTGTACTTCCGAGGCAGTAATGAAGGTCCTGCAAATAAAAATAACGCCATATTATATGATATGGTGCTGCCTTCGCTTTCACTCCCCTCTCAACCCCCAAACAACTTTCGTCTCCAGGCAGTGTTCATTCCTTCATGTAATTACAACTATAATGCAACAAGCTCTACAATCTCTTAACTTGAGGTGAATTTCACAATTTTAACTGCAAAATTGAGCTTAACAGCAGGTCCGAGTGCTAAAAAAAAAAAAGTGTTCATTTGATCTCAGGATCCCGTTTGAACATATATGGACGACACGGATAAAGTACACCAAACACAAAAAACAGCAACCACAAATATATACCTTGAAATATAATTATTGAAATATAAGTACGAAATTAGCAACATTCAATTCATCACAGCAAGCACACAATATGTCAGCTGGAGCTCAACATGGCGGAATTCCAAACACGAGGTTTGATTTGACGTTTTTTATGAGTACTGGAAATTCATACAACGTGGCATAATGTGGGTCCCAGGACTGGTGGTGGTTCGTATGCAGCCTGTGGCTGCCTGGCTGAATCATTTTCTGGGGCATGGCTGTGCCGCTGGTGCAATGCCCCACTACCAGTAAGCTGGTACTCATTTTACCGACCTTGGAAGCATGACAGGCTGAGTCAACCCCCACCTGGAGTTATTTCGACAGCACGACAGGGGCCCTAAGATCTCAAGCTAGCCACCTTGACAATTAAGCCAAAGCCAGGCTTGTCCCGGGATTAATTCAACTATATTATTATAATGAAAGCAGATAGCACAAAAAGGTGAAACTATTTTTAGGGGTAACCCCCCCCCCCCCCCCCCGCTCCCATCCCCGGGAGCCCACATGATCTGAATTCTACGAAATGAAAAAATGTAAGACCGAACCATCCTGTGGACTATCGAGTAGAAGGGCTGTATCAGGTTTCAGAGCAATCAGCTGGTAAATAAGAGGCGAGCAAGGATCCGAAGTTTCAGGGGGTAACCTCCCACCTCCCACCTCCCACCCCCCACGATCCTAAATCGAAAATTGAAGACCAAGCGAATGTGCAGGATACTGGCTTGTATTCACGTGTCAAGTTTCAGAACAATTAGCCCGGTGATAAGGGAGGAGTATCAAAAATAGCAAAAAGCCAACGGATGACCGGACGGACAGACATCCGAACGTCACGACCCATTTTACAAGTCAATTCCTTCGACAATCAAAATTATAGGACCTAAAAATCACTTCCGGTTTGATGCGAAGTTCCGTGTCGTTCGCTTTGGTTTGTTTTGAACCTCCGCATAAAAAGGGTGAACTTAAACATTTCAAATTATTCTCACTCAAAATTCAACGATGCATATTCTAAAGTTGATTCGACTTTCTTTATAAAATACTAGCAAGGAAAACCCGCCCTTTGTTTGGGCAGTGTATAGGCAGTGTCCCCTGGTAATTCTATTTTTACATATAGCCTACGTTTGTTGTAATGTATATATAAGTAAACTATAAAAGGTGCATTTAAAGTGTTTTAGTCCATTTAAATAGAACATAAAGGTCGAGCATGGCGATTGTGATATATGACAGGTTCGACGACGTGTTCAGATTAAAATGGCGGTCAGTGAAGTCAGTCGCCGTAATGACATCATAGACGTAATGACGTAGCGTGACTGACGGACGGAAACCTGCCGCTACTTTAATATATAGATTAACTTTACGTCATCATTATTACGAAAATGATATTACTATCAAGAAACCGAGACCAATTCCTTACTCCCACGGTTATCAGTGTATCATAAGCCGCTTATCATCCATTCATGAACCATCCACCGCTTCAATCCACTACCTTTGCAATCACAACATTGGGATCAAAGTGTTATGGTTATATTTACTATATTATTATTATTATTACGAAAACAACACCACTGTATTAAGAAACCTGGGCTTAATTTGTCCGAAGCAGCCCAAAGGTGAGGCATGAAGGCATGAAGCCTAAGGCCTATACGTACTGTGTCATTGGAAGATCCATAACACCTATGCTTTCTATATTTGATGGTCATTTTAAGTTTAACAATCGGTTTGTTTGTGTTTCACACTGAATGAAAAATGTAAAGATAGAGCATGGCGATTGTGATATATGACAGGTTCGACCGCTTTGACGATGTGTTCGGCCTGAACGGCATATCAATTAAAATGGCGGTCAGTGGAATCGTCCGTCGTATGCCGTAATGGCTTAGCGTGAGACAGACGGACAGAAAACTGCCACGACTTTGATTGTAAAATAAGTTGACGATTTGTTATACCGGATACCACTGGGGACGCTACACGATACACATTTACATAGAAAGAATTGGGGACTTCCACAGACCCTGAACTCCCTTCCCCAGATATGCTACCCTGCCACTTGGGATAACCATAGGAATCACACATTACCTGGTTGGATTTGGTTGTGATGTTGAGGCATATATAAATAAATAAATTAAATGTTGTCGTATTATTATAACAACACAGTGGATGTCGATCTGCAATCCCCATTCCTCTGTCCTTTTGTCATCAAATTAATTTCACGCCAAACACACAACTCACCCTGAGCCTTCAAAATGGCGGCCTTTCCACGACCGGCTCCAGCCGCCTGGTTTCGATTTTTCACAGATTTCAGCATCGGGGCATTCTTAAGCATATCAGGAAGTACAAGGAAGCGGATTTTACTCCCTCGGATGTACACGTGTTCCAGCTGAGAAACTCGCCCATCTCTGAAAGTCACCGTAACGTTCGAGATCTGCAAAACAGCAAAAACACATTAAAAAAACTCATTACCTTGAATATTACAACTAGGATATTAAAATCGTTGTTTATAACATGTATGCCAACATTAACAAATGGGATTCACCGGTCTAACCAGTTGGATCACTTTGGCATCCATACTAGCATCCCGTTTGAACAGTTAAACAACAATTCATTTGAGAGTGAAGGTTCAACGAGTATAGGCCCAAGCAGACAAGGTTCCGGTCTTGATTTCTGGGAAACAATCCGTCAGGAAACAATCCTCTTCTTCCAAAACCTTGATCTTTTCTACCCCCGCTAATTTCGGTCCCCTTGTGTTTTATACCTCTTCCCCCCCCCCCCCCTCCCCACACCTCCTGCCCCCCAAGCCCTCTCCCTCCCACACTTCTCCCTGCTCTCCAATGTTGTGGTTGTGTGCTTCCCCTTCTCTCCCCATCTTGTCTTCCGCTCCCTCTTTTTGTGTATTTTGTTTGTCTGGTTGATTTGTTTGTGAAATAAATGTTAGCTCTTTCACGAACCTCGATTCAGTATACAAAAAAAAAAAAAAAAAAAAAAAAAAAAGGAACAGGCAGCGAACTCTTCCTTCTCTCCAGATCTTGATAGAATCAGGAACTGGTCCACCACTTGGAATACGTGTTTAACCCTTGCGACAAATCCCACACTCGCCCTATCTCTCTGAAAGGACTGTCTGGCAGACCCTCTCATCTACTTCCGAAACAAAACCACTTGAAAAGGTTGTCACACAAATCAGCCATGATCCTTTGGGCCTTGCCATCAGCCATGATCTTTCATGGGCAGACCATATTATTGCGCAGGCTTCAAGACAGCTGTTCAACACTACCTCAGGTAATCCCCCATCAATACTCAGGATCTCTTCTACCCCAAATTACCCCTTTCCAAGTTATTATGATATTCCTTCCCTTCCCCTCACCTATTCTGGTTTGTTAGTTTCTTCCTTTTCTGCTTTATCCCTGTTTTCCTCTTCCTCTTCTTCCTGTGTTTCATGTGTCCTTCTCTCACCTACTCGTGATCTCAATTTGATTTCTACTCTGCTGTCGGTGTTACCCCCTTTCCGTTTTGGTCCCTTCCATTCTGCCATCGGTCTTTCACAAGCTTCAATCATCAATACAAATAAATAAAATTAAAAAAAAGTTGGGGGGCACTTCATCTTTGAATATGGATCTCTGCAAATACAACTGGATTTTTGTGAAGCATCATGATAATTTGCAGGTCAGATGAATATGGTGGAAAAATGTGGGGTTAAAATTCTGGAAAGTAATACAAAGATAGGATGGGCGACGAGGGACAAATTACACTCCAGTTACAAGGACATATAATCACAAACGAAATATCCCTCAGTGTTTCAGACGGGGGTCAGAAGATAACGTGGTCGGACAGATTGTCTGAAAGTCCAACGATAATGCCCACTCTTCTTCTTCGTCACATAACATATTAAAGGATCATTTGCTGCAATGTATTGCCGAGTCCGATCTCAAGATGGCATTTGCGTCAAGCTTGTTTGCAATCGCTCATGACAGACCTTCACAAGGTTTCAGAACACTGGAACACGTTTTTCCAAAACCAAATATAGTACAAAGTTAATTTGTGGTTTTCGGCAAAATATTTGACATAAATGCCACTGGAAGAGTAAAATCATGTCACAATACGTTAAATGTCTTGTGAACATCCGTTCATTCGGGCCGAGTTTGAAGCAATAGGTCATCAGAGGGAACGTGTGGAGATTGCTGAGTGTTGCGTATATTTAATTTTGTCATGTACACAGCGGATCGTGTCTAAGAGTAACCGCCTCTCGTTTCTGACCACGTAGTCACTGGAGACATTTTCCTTTGATAACCACCTGTGAAAGGCCAAAGCCCATTCAATGTGGTCAACGTTATCACCAGTTACAAAAAACTAAATTTTATCACATCACTGCAGGTTTCACAAAACCACCTTCCAGGTGGCCTCTCGACACCAATTTTGTAAAATAAAATTGGTTTTTGATTTAGTAATCAGGACTTGCTCTGATTGGGTCATAACTCTCAACCAATACGAACACTCATAGCCGGGGAAGGAAGAGAAGGGTCAGTATTAAAAGCCTGAAAAAGTACCGTACTTATTATTATTATTTCACTTTGTTTTGCGGATCCGAGGCATGACGTCATTGATTTGAAGTTAATTTTGCTACATTTCTTATTTCACTTTGTTTTGCAGATCCTCGGAATGACGTCATTGATATGAAGTTAATTTTGCTACATTTCTTATTTCACCGTTTGTTTTGCAGATCCTCGGAATGACGTCATTGATTTGAAGTTAATTTTGCTACCTTTCTTATTTCACTGTTAGTTTTGCGGATCCGAAGCATGACGTCATTGATTTGAAGTTAATTTTGCTACCTTTCTTATTTCACTGTTAGTTTTGCAGATCCTCGGAATGACGTCATTGATATGAAGTTAATTTTGCTACATTTCTTATTTCACCGCTAGTTTTGCGGATCCTCGGAATGACGTCATTGATATGAAGTTAATTTTGCTACATTTCTTATTTCACTGTTTGTTTTGCGGATCCGAGGCATGACGTCATTGATTTGAAGTTAATTTTGCTACATTTCTTATTTCAGTTTGTTTTGCGGATCCTCGGAATGACGTCATTGATATGAAGTTAATTTTGCTACATTTCTTATTTCACTGTTAGTTTTGCGGATCCGAGGCATGACGTCATTGATTTGAAGTTAATTTTGCTACATTTATTATTTCAGTTTGTTTTGCAGATCCTCGGAATGACGCCATTGATATGAAGGTAATTTTGCTACATTTCTTATTTCACTGTTAGTTTTGTGGATCTGAAGCATGACGTCATTGGTATGAAGTTAATTTTGCTACATTTCTTATTTCACCGTTTGTTTTGCATGTCGAGGCATGACGTCATTGATATGAAGTTAATTTTGCTGCATTGATTATTTCACAGTTTTTTTGCGGGTTCTCGGCATGACGTCATTGATATTAAATAAATTCTGATTCTGATTCCAAGACAGTTGATACATTATTTTTTGCCTTTTTAAAGCAGACCCTGCAGATTGCATATAAATTATAAAGCGAACCTAAGATTAGTCACGTTCATCACCAATGAAAGAATTAGGGTTCGATAGCAAAGTGGTAAATAATAAAATATGTACCGATTTGTTCATTACCGACTCAACCGAACACCGTAATCATTTACCTTGTCACACCTAATAGTAATACGAGTTAACATATAAAGATGGCTGTCCAAACGACTTGAGCATCAAAATTAAACGGTAAACCATTGGTTATTTGGACGAGACGTTTTTAATGTTTTATTGCAGGTCGATATAAAGATCCGAAAAATAATATAACAAAATAGATGTTAACATCGTTTATTATTCAACGTATTTGCACTTCAGCAAACAAGACAAAAAACAAATGCATTCAAATTAAACGAAAATGTGATAACCTGGCAATTCATGTTATCCTCTGCTTCGACCAGCTTTCCTCTGTAAACTTCTCCCGAAGTCGCCTCGCAGCTCACGATGTGTCCCTCTGCCTCATGCAGAACCTTTATGGGAACGCCAATAGACATTGCTGATGTTTAAAGAAAGATAAATATCACGTGAAGTTTCAATTATTACAAACGTTTCCAAAACCGAAAAATCTAGTTGACAACGCTTCAGGCCTAGCACTAGCACCTCATTGACATGGTATTTCGTCATTTCCTCGATTTTGCTTTATTACTAATAATTAATCGTTTATTGATTAAAAAATTACCTTTGCAGTGACAACAAAAACAGAATCTTAAACATTGTGCAAACCTGCAGGAGTCATGCGATCGACCTCAATAATGACGCGACCTACAACGTCATGGCCGGTATGTGGCGCGTGGAGATACAATGTACTATGTAGATAAAATGTTTATTCAGTTTGAGAACCACACCCTTGGCTGAGAGCGAGAGGGCAGCCTATAGGTAGGCACACTCGCCTCTATAAGCTGCTTAGCCAAGGTTCGATTCCAGACCCAGCTATATATATGAAGACCTTTAGTATCTCGGTGTTTCACAGGCACGGTGATTCATCAATGCGTGTGCCATCCCTCGGATGGACGTTCAACTGGCATCTCGTCTACTGGCATTCGTTGGTGGACGTTAAAGATCCCACGGTGTCCTTCACGAAGAGTAGGCGAACTATTGCCGGCACCCTGAACAAATTACAAATTCCTCCAGACCTACAGAAGGCACTCCATCACCAGTAGCCCCCCAGCCAATGATGCTACTCCGTTGCCTTGTGCTACATACTAAAGAAGAAGAAGAAGATTATTTTAGGCCTGCTTGTGTTCTAATCATCATTTTGGGCTTTCATGTCAGATCAGTTTGAATATGAGATTCATTCTTTGCATCTCCTACTTTCAGATTCCATACTCTAATGGCTCATTGGAGTGCCAAAGGATGTGATAAATCTTTAGTATGGAGCATAATGCTTTGAAAGTGAGCAACAGGTTAGGGTCGGCCGAGTCCAAAGTTCATTGTGGTAGCAATTATGAGTAAACTACAAAGTAAATATCTCAGATTAAAGCGCGGCGTTACGCGCGCTGCTTGCGAGCAAGAAGGAAGCGGACAAGCGGTAACTTATAAGCGTCTTTATTTCAGGAGCTCACTAACACTGGCGTGCTCCGGGCTGCGCGCCCGGTGTATATCATGAGGCCACGCCTACCCCTCGGGCGTGGCCACCGCCCACTTGGTGCGCGGAATGATGTCACCACGCCAGTGGGCTTTTGTGTCCGCCACACGCGCCCCCCCAGAATTCCCACGCACCTGGAGGGCCAGTTTGCGGGGCAGATGAATGACCCGGCCGAAGCGCCCCCTGGCGATCGGCGGCGTCCGGGGTGCCGGCTTACCTCGGAGAGCTTCGTGCAGGGGGTGCAGGAGCTGGGCGATACGGGGCAGGAACCGATGGTAAAAGTTCACCATGCCCAGGAACTCCTGCAGCCCTCTGATCGTGCGGGGGCGCGGAAACCCCTTCACCGCCTCCACCTTGGCCGGCAGGGGGACGGCTCCGTGCCTGATGACACGGTGCCCCAGAAAATCGATTATGGTGGCGCCGACCCGGCACTTTGCGGGGTTCACAATCAGGCCATGCTGGCCCAGGCGTTCGAAGAGCGTGCGGAGGTGGCGTAGGTGCTCTTCGCGGGACGCGCTGGCGACGAGGATATCGTCCAGGTAGACGTAGACAAAATCCAAGTCACGCAGGACGCTGTCCATCAGTCGCTGGAATGCCTGAGCCGCATTCTTCAGACCGAAGGGCATGCGCAGGAACTCGAAGAGTCCGAATGGCGTGATGACCGCCGTCTTCGGGACGTCCTCCGGCCTGACGGGGACCTGATGGTAGCCGCGTATGAGGTCCACCTTCGAGAAGAAGGACATGCCCGCCAAACGGGCGGAAAAGTCCTGAATGTGGGGGACGGGGTAGCGGTCGGGAGTCGTGGCGTCATTGAGACGGCGATAGTCCCCGCACGGTCGCCATCCCCCGCCGGGCTTCGGCACGATGTGCAGCGGCGACGCCCAAGCGCTCTCTGAGCGCCGAACGATGCCGAGTCGCTCCAGGGTAGCGAACCCCACTTTTGCCACCGCCAGCTTCGTCGGCTCGAGGCGGCGTGCCCGGGCATAGACCGGTGGCCCGACGGTGGGGATGTGATGGGCCACCCCGTGCTTGACGGCCCCCGCCGAGAAGGTGGGCCGCGTGAGGGCCGGGAAGCCGGCGAGGAGGCGGGTGAATGCGTCCGCTGCCGGAAGCGTACAGACCAACGTGGCCGGAACCGAACCGTTCGGCAAGCCGCTTAGCAAGCCGCTCGTTGAGCTGGGCAACGCACAAGCGAGCGAGCTGAACGTCTCGGCCTGGACAAGATGTCTGCGCTTGACGTCGACCAGGAGCCCATTAGCGCACAGGAAGTCCGCGCCAAGCAGTGCCATGGACACGTCGGCGGTGACGAACGTCCATCGGAAAACCTGCCCTCCGAACCGCAGAGAGAGGCAGCGTTTTCCGTACGTACGGATGGGCGTCCCGTTCGCGGCAAGCAGCGCGGGGCCCCCACCCGCGGCGTGCTTGTCTGACGTGCCGGCGGGAACGACACTCACCTGCGCTCCCGTGTCGCACAGGTAACGGCGCCCGGAGAAGGTGTCCGTTATGAACAGCAGGCTGCTCGAACGGTCGGCGCTCATCGCCACTATTGAGCGCCGGCCCAGGCGTTTCCCGACCTGTTGAAGGAGCATGGCGGATGACACTGCCGAGCTTCGTGGCCGAACTTGGCGTGGAACCAGCACCAGGTGGTGGAGCTGGAGGAGCGCGGCTGGCTCCGCCAGGCCGGTGGAGTTGGCGGGTTTCCCCGCGGTGGCGGTTTTCGCCGCGGCGGTGGGCGGGGCGTGGCGGCGGTCACGAGGTGCGTATCAGCATGCTGCGTATGCTGTATAAGCTGATGCTGTGGATCAGCAGCATCAGCAGCAGCATCAGCAGCAGCAGCAGCATCAGCAGCATCAGCAGCATCAGCCACGAGGGCCGTGACGGCCACGCCGACTCTCGCCCGCGTGTCCGAAGCGGCGAAGTACTTGTCCGCCTCGGCCGCCAATGCTCAGGGTTCCGTTAGCCCGGTCCCGGCCAACGCGAGGCGAACCTGCGCTGGAAGTTGGCGACGGAAAAGCGCCCGGAATAGAGAACCGGGGGCTTCGTCGCCCAACAGTGACAGCATATGGTCCATTCGGACCGACGGGCGCATGTCACCGAGCTCGGGGAGATCCAGGAGGCGGTCGGCCCGTGCGTCGTCCGTGAGGCCGAACGTGGCTAGGAGTAGCCGCTTGAGTGCCTCGTACTTGTGGCCGTCCGGTGGGTGGCGAAGGACGGACACAACTCGAGCGGCCGTGCCGGGCCCGAGGGAGGCGACGACGTGGCAATAGCGCGTGTCATCGCCGGTGAGGCGCCGAAGCTGAAATTGGGCTTCGGCCTGGACGAACCAGACTTCGGCCTGAGCCTCCCAAAATTCGGGAAGTTTGATGAAGTTGGCCATGGCAATGGCGTCGCGTGTGGAAGGATCGCTCCGGCAGATCCAACGTCAAGGGGGTCACCAGTAAAGCGCGGCGTTACGCGCGCTGCTTGCGAGCAAGGAGGAAGCGGACAAGCGGTAACTTATAAGCGTCTTTATTTCAGGAGCTCACTGTAACACTGGCGCGCTCCGGGCTGCGCGCCCGGTGTATATCATGAGGCCACGCCTACCCCTCGGGCGTGGCCACCGCCCACTTGGTGCGCGGAATGATGTCACCACGCCAGTGGGCTTTTGTGTCTGCCACAAGATACTCAAAAGTTCCTTAACCAGTCTTATTGTATCAATAGAACGTGTGCTTGAGGAAAGTGCGCAGCCCGCCAGACACTGCAGGTACCGTACTCCTCTATATGACCGGTAGCACGTGGTCGAGGACAACCAACCACCAAAGGGTGTGAGCGGACGCAGTGAGGTGGAGTACGATGTAATCTACCATACACCGGGTGCCGGATCCTTTGTGTGTACACTCAACGTTGGAGGTGTGGACGTTCCGATGGAGATTGACACGGGGGCGTCATGCTCTGTCATCAACCAAAAAACAGAAGCCTGCCATGCTGCCATGTTATCGAATAATCAAAACGTTTAGGCTACAGGTGAGCAAGTCCCAGTACTCGGTCTAGTCGATGTAGAGGTGGTGTTGCAGGGACAGGAATTGATTTTTGGACTAGTCATAACCAAAACGGGTCCTAGCTTGATTGGCAGGAACTGGCTGGAGAAGCTGAGATTGAAATGGTCAGAAATCAAGCAGTTGCAATGTGATGGGGGCCAAGGAGAAGACCCCCGGAGCAAGCCTGATAAGGGAATACAAGGATTTGTTTAATATGGGAGTAGGACAAGTCAAGGGTATGAAGGCAAAGCTGAGCATCAGAGAAGGAGGAAGGCCTAAATTCCTCAAGGCTAGACCTGTGCCTTTTGCATTGAAAGCCAAACTGGAGGCAGAATTGGACCGTTTGGAGTCTGAGGGAATAATCGAGAAAACCAATTATTCAGAATAGGCATCTCCTGTGGTTCTTGTTCTGAAAGCAGATGGCTCTGTAGGGATATGTGGGGATTACAAGTCAACGTTTAATCAGGTAGCAGTCGTGGATTAGTACCCAATTCCTAAGGTTGAAGACCTATTGGCTGTGATGAGCGGTGGTCAGACATGGTCTAAGTTTGACCTAACGGTTGCATATCAACAGCTGGAGCTAGAAGAGGGCTCCAAGGACTATACGGCCATCAATACGCATCGCGGTTTGTATCGTTACAACTGTATCGTCGTCTCCAGCCATTTTCCAGAAATTCATGGAAGGCATATAAAGATCGATACCATTTGTGCTGGCTCGTCTGGACAACAGGCCCCAGATTAATAAGAGGCGTCTATCGGCGTGGCCCCAGATTAATAAGAGGCGTCTATCGACGTGCCCCAGATTAATAAGAGGCGTTTATCGACGTGGCCCCAGATTAATAAGAGGCGTCTATCGACGTGGCCCCAGATTAATAAGAGGCGTCTATCGACGTGGCCCCAGATTAATAAGAGGCGTCTATCGACGTGGCCCCAGATTAATAAGAGGCGTCTATCGACGTGGCCCCAGATTAATAAGAGGCGTCTATCGACGTGGCCCCAGATTAATAAGAGGCGTCTATCGACGTGGCCCCAGATTAATAAGAGGCGTCTATCGGCGTGGCCCCAGATTAATAAGAGGCGTCTATCGGCATGGCCCCAGATTAAAAAGAGGCGTCTATCGGCGTGGCCCCAGATTAATAAGAGGCGTCTATCGACGTGGCCCCAGATTAATAAGAGGCGTCTATCGACGTGGCCCCAGATTAATAAGAGGCGTCTATCGGCGTGGCCCCAGATTAAAAAGAGGCGTCTATCGGCATGGCCCCAGATTAATAAGAGGCGTCTATCGACGTGGCCCCAGATTAATAAGAGGCGTCTATCGACGTGGCCCCAGATTAATAAGAGGCGTCTATCGGCGTGGCCCCAGATTAATAAGAGGCGTCTATCGGCATGGCCCCAGATTAAAAAGAGGCGTCTATCGGCGTGGCCCCAGATTAATAAGAGGCGTCTATCGACGTGGCCCCAGATTAATAAGAGGCGTCTATCGACGTGGCCCCAGATTAATAAGAGGCGTCTATCGACGTGACCCCAGATTAATAAGAGGCGTCTATCGACGTGGCCCCAGATTAATAAGAGGCGTCTATCGACGTGACCCCAGATTAATAAGAGGCGTCTATCGACGTGGCCCCAGATTAATAAGAGGCGTCTATCGACGTGGCCCCAAATTAATAAGAGGCGTTTATCGGCGTGGCCCCATATTAATAAGAGGGGTCTATCGACGTGGCCCCAGATTAATAAGAGGCGTCTATCGACGTGGCCCCAGATTAATAAGCGTCTATCGACGTGGCCCCAGATTAATAAGAGGCGTCTATCGACGTGGCCCCAGATTAATAAGCGTCTATCGACGTGGCCCCAGATTAATAAGAGGCGTCTATCGACGTGGCCCCAGATTAATAAGAGGCGTCTATCGACGTGGCCCCAGATTAATAAGAGGCGTTTATCGGCGTGGCCCCAGATTAATAAGAGGCGTCTATCGACGTGGCCCCAGATTAATAAGAGGCGTCTATCGACGTGGCCCCAGATTAATAAGAGGCGTCTATCGGCGTGGCCCCAGATTAATAAGAGGCGTCTATCGACGTGGCCCCAGATTAATAAGAGGCGTCTATCGACGTGGCCCCAGATTAATAAGAGGCGTCTATCGACGTGGCCCCAGATTAATAAGAGGCGTCTATCGACGTGGCCCCAGATTAATAAGAGGCGTCTATCGACGTGGCCCCAGATTAATAAGAGGCGTCTATCGACGTGGCCCCAGATTAATAAGAGGCGTCTATCGACGTGGCCCCAGATTAATAAGAGGCGTTTATCGACGTGGCCCCAGATTAATAAGAGGCGTTTATCGACGTGGCCCCAGATTAATAAGAGGCGTCTATCGACGTGGCCCCAGATTAATAACAGGCGTCTATCGACGTGGCCCCAGATTAATAACAGGCGTCTATCGACGTGGCCCCAGATTAATAACAGGCGTCTATCGACGTGGCCCCAGATTAATAAGAGGCGTCTATCGACATGGCCCCAGATTAATAAGAGGCGTCTATCGACGTGGCCCCAGATTAATAAGAGGCGTCTATCGACGTGGCCCCAGATTAATAAGAGGCGTCTATCGACGTGGCCCCAAATTAATAAGAGGCGTTTATCGGCGTGGCCCCAGATTAATAAGAGGGGTCTATCGACGTGGCCCCAGATTAATAAGAGGCGTCTATCGATGTGGCCCCAGATTAATAAGCGTCTATCGACGTGGCCCCAGATTAATAAGAGGCGTCTATCGACGTGGCCCCAGATTAATAAGCGTCTATCGACGTGGCCCCAGATTAATAAGAGGCGTCTATCGACGTGGCCCCAGATTAATAAGAGGCGTCTATCGACGTGGCCCCAGATTAATAAGAGGCGTCTATCGACGTGGCCCCAGATTAATAAGAGGCGTTTATCGACGTGGCCCCAGATTAATAAGAGGCGTCTATCGACGTGGCCCCAGATTAATAAGAGGGGTCTATCGGTGTGGCCCCAGATTAATAAGAGGCGTCTGTCGACGTGGCCCCAGATTAATAAGAGGGGTCTATCGGCGTGGCCCCAGATTAATAAGAGGCGTTTATCGGCATGGCCCCAGATTAATAAGAGGGGTCTATCGGCGTGGCCCAGGATTAATAAGAGGCGTCTATCGGCGTGGCCCAGGATTAATAAGAGGCGTCTATCGGCGTGGCCCAGGATTAATAAGAGGCGTCTATCGGCGTGGCCCCAGATTAATAAGCGTCTATCGACGTGGCCCCAGATTAATAAGAGGCGTCTATCGACGTGGCCCCAGATTAATAAGAGGCGTCTATCGACGTGGCCCCAGATTAATAAGAGGCATTTATCGGAGTGGCCCCAGATTAATAAGAGGCGTCTATCGACGTGGCCCCAGATTAATAAGAGGGGTCTATCGGCGTGGCCCCAGATTAATAAGAGGCGTTTATCGGCGTGGCCCCAGATTAATAAGAGGGGTCTATCGGCGTGGCCCAGGATTAATAAGAGGTGTCTATCGGCGTGGCCCAGGATTAATAAGAGGCGTCTATCGGCGTGGCCCAGGATTAATAAGAGGCGTCTATCGGCGTGGCCCAGGATTAATAAGAGGCGTCTATCGGCGTGGCCCAGGATTAATAAGAGGCGTCTTTCGGCGTGGCCCAGGATTAATAAGAGGCGTCTTTCGGCATGGCCCAGGATTAATAAGAGGCGTCTTTCGGCGTGGCCCAGGATTAATAAGAGGCGTCTATCGGCGTGGCCCAGGATTAATAAGAGGCGTCTTTCGGCGTGGCCCAGGATTAATAAGAGGCGTCTATCGGCGTGGCCCAGGATTAATAAGAGGCATTTATCAGAGTGGCCCAGGATTAATAAGAGGCGTCTATCGGCGTGGCCCAGGATGAATAAGAGGCGTCTTTCGGCGTGGCCCAGGATTAATAAGAGGCGTCTTTCGGCGTGGCCCAGGATTAATAAGAGGCGTCTATCGGCGTGGCCCAGGATTAATAAGAGGCGTCTATCGGCGTGGCCCAGGATTAATAAGAGGCGTCTATCGGCATGGCCCCAGATTAATAAGAGGCGTCTATCGACGTGGTCCCAGATTAATAAGAGGCGTCTATCGGCGTGGCCCCAGATTAATAAGAGGCGTCTGTCGGCATGGCCCCAGATTAATAAGAGGCGTCCATCGGCGTGGCCCCAGATTAATAAGAGGGGTCTATCGGCGTGGCCCAGGATTAATAGGAGGCATCTATTGGCATGGCCCCAGATTAATAAGAGGCATCCATCGGCGTGGCCCAAGATTAATAAGAGGCATCCATTGGCATGGCCCAGGATTAATAAGAGGGGTCTATTGGCATGGCCCCAGATTAATAAGAGGGGTCTATTGGCGTGGCCCAGGATTAATAAGAGGCATCTATTGGCGTGGCCCCAGATTAATAAGAGGCATCTATCGGCGTGGCCCAGTATTAATAAGAGGCATCTATTGGCGTGGCCCCAGATTAATAAGAGGCGTCTATCGGCGTGGCCCCAGATTAATAAGAGGCGTCTATCGGAGTGGCCCCAGATTAATAAGAGGCGTTTATCGGCGTGGCCCCAGATTAATAAGAGGCGTCTATCAGCATGGCCCCAGATTAATAAGAGGCGTCCATCGGCGTGGCCCCAGATTAATAAGAGGCGTCTATCGGCGTGGCACAGGATTAATAAGAGGCGTCTAGCGGCATGGCCCAGGATTAATAAGAGGCGTCTATCGGCGTGGCCCAGGATTAATATGAGGCGTCTATCGGTGTGGCCCAGGATTAATAAGAGGCATTTATCAGAGTGGCCCAGGATTAATAAGAGGCGTCTATCGGCGTGGCCCAGGATTAATAAGAGGCGTCTATCGGCGTGGCCCCAGATTAATAAGAGGCGTCTATCGACGTGGCCCCAGATTAATAAGAGGCGTTTATCGGCGTGGCCCCAGATTAATAAGAGGCGTCTATCAACGTGGCCCCAGATTAATAAGAGGCGTCTATCGACGTGGCCCCAGATTAATAAGAGGCGTCTATCGGCGTGGCCCCAGATTAATAAGAGGCGTCTATCGACGTGGCCCCAGATTAATAAGAGGCGTCTATCGACGTGGCCCCAGATTAATAAGAGGCGTTTATCGACGTGGCCCCAGATTAATAAGAGGCGTCTATCGACGTGGCCCCAGATTAATAAGAGGCGTCTATCGACGTGGCCCCAGATTAATAAGAGGCGTTTATCGACGTGGCCCCAGATTAATAAGAGGCGTCTATCGACGTGGCCCCAGATTAATAAGAGGCGTTTATCGACGTGGCCCCAGATTAATAACAGGCGTCTATCGACGTGGCCCCAGATTAATAACAGGCGTCTATCGACGTGGCCCCAGATTAATAAGAGGCGTCTATCGACGTGGCCCCAGATTAATAAGAGGCGTCTATCCACGTGGCCCCAGATTAATAAGAGGCGTCTATCGACGTGGCCCCAGATTAATAAGAGGCGTCTATCGACGTGGCCCCAAATTAATAAGAGGCGTCTATCGACGTGGCCCCAGATTAATAAGAGGCGTCTATCGACGTGGCCCCAGATTAATAAGAGGCGTCTATCGACGTGGCCCCAGATTAATAAGAGGCGTTTATCGGCGTGGCCCCAGATTAATAAGAGGCGTCTATCGACGTGGCCCCAGATTAATAAGAGGCGTTTATCGGCGTGGCCCCAGATTAATAAGAGGGGTCTATCGGCGTGGCCCCAGATTAATAAGAGGCGTTTATCGGCGTGGCCCCAGATTAATAAGAGGGGTCTATCGGCGTGGCCCCAGATTAATAAGAGGCGTTTATCGGCGTGGCCCCAGATTAATAAGAGGGGTCTATCGGCGTGGCCCAGGATTAATAAGAGGCGTCTATCGGCGTGGCCCAGGATTAATAAGAGGCGTCTATCGGCGTGGCCCAGGATTAATAAGAGGCGTCTATCGGCATGGCCCAGGATTAATAAGAGGCGTCTATCGGCGTGGCGCAGGATTAATAAGAGGCGTCTTTGGGCGTGGCCCAGGATTAATAAGAGGCGTCTTTCGGCATGGCCCAGGATTAATAAGAGGCGTCTTTCGGCATGGCCCAGGATTAATAAGAGGCGTCTATCGGCGTGGCCCAGGATTAATAAGAGGCGTCTTTCGGCGTAGCCCAGGATTAATAAGAGGCGTCTATCGGCGTGGCCCAGGATTAATAAGAGGCATTTATCAGAGTGGCCCAGGATTAATAAGAGGCGTCTATCGGCGTGGCCCAGGATTAATAAGAGGCGTCTTTCGGCGTGGCCCAGGATTAATAAGAGGCGTCTTTCGGCGTGGCCCAGGATTAATAAGAGGCGTCTATCGGCGTGGCCCCAGATTAATAAGAGGGGTCTATCGGCGTGGCCCCAGATTAATAAGAGGCGTCTATCGACGTGGCCCCAGATTAATAAGAGGGGTCTATCGGCGTGGCCCCAGATTAATAAGAGGCGTTTATCGGCGTGGCCCCAGATTAATAAGAGGGGTCTATCGGCGTGGCCCAGGATTAATAAGAGGCGTCTATCGGCGTGGCCCCAGATTAATAAGCGTCTATCGACGTGGCCCCAGATTAATAAGAGGCGTCTATCGACGTGGCCCCAGATTAATAAGAGGGGTCTATCGGCGTGGCCCCAGATTAATAAGAGGCGTTTATCGGCGTGGCCCCAGATTAATAAGAGGGGTCTATCGGCGTGGCCCAGGATTAATAAGAGGTGTCTATCGGCGTGGCCCAGGATTAATAAGAGGCGTCTATCGGCGTGGCCCAGGATTAATAAGAGGCGTCTATCGGCGTGGCCCAGGATTAATAAGAGGCGTCTATCGGCGTGGCCCAGGATTAATAAGAGGCGTCTTTCGGCGTGGCCCAGGATTAATAAGAGGCGTCTTTCGGCATGGCCCAGGATTAATAAGAGGCGTCTTTCGGCGTGGCCCAGGATTAATAAGAGGCGTCTATCGGCGTGGCCCAGGATTAATAAGAGGCGTCTTTCGGCGTGGCCCAGGATTAATAAGAGGCGTCTATCGGCGTGGCCCAGGATTAATAAGAGGCATTTATCAGAGTGGCCAAGGATTAATAAGAGGCGTCTATCGGCGTGGCCCAGGATGAATAAGAGGCGTCTTTCGGCGTGGCCCAGGATTAATAAGAGGCGTCTTTCGGCGTGGCCCAGGATTAATAAGAGGCGTCTATCGGCGTGGCCCAGGATTAATAAGAGGCGTCTTTCGGCGTGGCCCAGGATTAATAAGAGGCGTCTATCGGCATGGCCCCAGATTAATAAGAGGCGTCTATCGGCGTGGCCCCAGATTAATAAGAGGCGTCTATCGGCGTGGCCCCAGATTAATAAGAGGCGTCTGTCGGCATGGCCCCAGATTAATAAGAGGCGTCCATCGGCGTGGCCCCAGATTAATAAGAGGCGTCTATCGGCGTGGCACAGGATTAATAAGAGGCGTCTAGCGGCATGGCCCAGGATTAATAAGAGGCGTCTATCGGCGTGGCCCAGGATTAATATGAGGCGTCTATCGGTGTGGCCCAGGATTAATAAGAGGCATTTATCAGAGTGGCCCAGGATTAATAAGAGGCGTCTATCGGCGTGGCCCAGGATTAATAAGAGGCGTCTATCGGCGTGGCCCCAGATTAATAAGAGGCGTCTATCGACGTGGCCCCAGATTAATAAGAGGCGTTTATCGGCGTGGCCCCAGATTAATAAGAGGCGTCTATCGACGTGGCCCCAGATTAATAAGAGGCGTCTATCGACGTGGCCCCAGATTAATAAGAGGCGGCTATCGGCGTGGCCCCAGATTAATAAGAGGCGTCTATCGACGTGGCCCCAGATTAATAAGAGGCGTCTATCGACGTGGCCCCAGATTAATAAGAGGCGTTTATCGACGTGGCCCCAGATTAATAAGAGGCGTCTATAGACGTGGCCCCAGATTAATAAGAGGCGTCTATCGACGTGGCCCCAGATTAATAAGAGGCGTTTATCGACGTGGCCCCAGATTAATAAGAGGCGTCTATCGACGTGGCCCCAGATTAATAAGAGGCGTTTATCGACGTGGCCCCAGATTAATAACAGGCGTCTATCGACGTGGCCCCAGATTAATAACAGGCGTCTATCGACGTGGCCCCAGATTAATAACAGGCGTCTATCGACGTGGCCCCAGATTAATAACAGGCGTCTATCGACGTGGCCCCAGATTAATAAGAGGCGTCTATCGACGTGGCCCCAGATTAATAAGAGGCGTCTATCGACGTGGCCCCAGATTAATAAGAGGCGTCTATCGACGTGGCCCCAGATTAATAAGAGGCGTCTATCGACGTGGCCCCAGATTAATAAGAGGCGTCTATCGACGTGGCCCCAGATTAATAAGAGGCGTCTATCGACGTGGCCCCAGATTAATAAGAGGCGTCTATCGACGTGGCCCCAGATTAATAAGAGGCGTCTATCGGCGTGGCCCCAGATTAATAAGAGGCGTCTATCGACGTGGCCCCAGATTAATAAGAGGCGTTTATCGGCGTGGCCCCAGATTAATAAGAGGGGTCTATCGGCGTGGCCCCAGATTAATAAGAGGCGTTTATCGGCGTGGCCCCAGATTAATAAGAGGGGTCTATCGGCGTGGCCCCAGATTAATAAGAGGCGTTTATCGGCGTGGCCCCAGATTAATAAGAGGGGTCTATCGGCGTGGCCCAGGATTAATAAGAGGCGTCTATCGGCGTGGCCCAGGATTAATAAGAGGCGTCTATCGGCGTGGCCCAGGATTAATAAGAGGCGTCTATCGGCGTGGCCCAGGATTAATAAGAGGCGTCTATCGGCGTGGCCCAGGATTTATAAGAGGCGTCTTTCGGCGTGGCCCAGGATTAATAAGAGGCGTCTTTCGGCGTGGCCCAGGATTAATAAGAGGCGTCTTTCGGCGTGGCCCAGGATTAATAAGAGGTGTCTATTGGCGTGGCCCAGGATTAATAAGAGGCGTCTTTCGGCGTGGCCCAGGATTAATAAGAGGCGTCTATCGGCGTGGCCCAGGATTAATAAGAGGCATTTATCAGAGTGGCCCAGGATTAATAAGAGGCGTCTATCGGCGTGGCCCAGGATTAATAAGAGGCGTCTTTCGGCGTGGCCCAGGATTAATAAGAGGCGTCTTTCGGCGTGGCCCAGGATTAATAAGAGGCGTCTATCGGCGTGGCCCAGGATTAATAAGAGGCGTCTATCGGCGTGGCCCCAGATTAATAAGAGGCGTCTATCGGCGTGGCCCCAGATTAATAAGAGGCGTCTATCGACGTGGTCCCAGATTAATAAGAGGCGTCTATCGGCGTGGCCCCAGATTAATAAGAGGCGTCTATCGGCATGGGCCCAGATTAATAAGAGGCGTCCATCGGCGTGGCCCCAGATTAATAAGAGGGGTCTATCGGCGTGGCCCAGGATTAATAGGAGGCATCTATTGGCATGGCCCCAGATTAATAAGAGGCATCCATCGGCGTGGCCCAAGATTAATAAGAGGCGTCTTTCGGCATGGCCCAGGATTAATAAGAGGGGTCTATTGGCATGGCCCCAGATTAATAAGAGGGGTCTATTGGCGTGGCCCAGGATTAATAAGAGGCATCTATTGGCGTGGCCCCAGATTAATAAGAGGCATCTATCGGCGTGGCCCAGGATTAATAAGAGGCATCTATTGGCGTGGCCCCAGATTAATAAGAGGCGTCTATCGGCGTGGCCCCAGTTTAATAAGAGGCGTCTATCGGAGTGGCCCCAGATTAATAAGAGGCGTTTATCGGCGTGGCCCCAGATTAATAAGAGGCGTCTATCAGCATGGCCCCAGATTAATAAGAGGCGTCCATCGGCCTGGCCCCAGATTAATAAGAGGCGTCTATCGGCGTGGCACAGGATTAATAAGAGGCGTCTATCGGCATGGCCCAGGATTAATAAGAGGCGTCTATCGGCGTGGCCCAGGATTAATAAGAGGCGTCTATCGACGTGGCCCCAGATTAATAAGAGGCGTCTATCGACGTGGCCCCAGATTAATAAGAGGCGTTTATCGACGTGGCCCCAGATTAATAAGAGGCGTCTATCGACGTGGCCCCAGATTAATAAGAGGTGTTTATCGACGTGGCCCCAGATTAATAACAGGCGTCTATCGACGTGGCCCCAGATTAATAACAGGCGTCTATCGACGTGGCCCCAGATTAATAACAGGCGTCTATCGACGTGGCCCCAGATTAATAAGAGGCGTCTATCGACGTGGCCCCAGATTAATAAGAGGCGTCTATCGACGTGGCCCCAGATTAATAAGAGGCGTCTATCGACGTGGCCCCAGATTAATAAGAGGCGTCTATCGACGTGGCCCCAGATTAATAAGCATCTATCGACGTGGCCCCAGATTAATAAGAGGCGTCTATCGACGTGGCCCCAGATTAATAAGAGGCGTCTATCGACGTGGCCCCAGATTAATATGAGGCGTTTATCGGCGTGGCCCCAGATTAATAAGAGGCGTCTATCGACGTGGCCCCAGATTAATAAGAGGCGTTTATCGGCGTGGCCCGAGATTAATAAGAGGGGTCTATCGGCGTGGCCCCAGATTAATAAGAGGCGTTTATCGGCGTGGCCCCAGATTAATAAGAGGGGTCTATCGGCGTGGCCCCAGATTAATAAGAGGCGTTTATCGGCGTGGCCCCAGATTAATAAGAGGGGTCTATCGGCGTGGCCCAGGATTAATAAGAGGCGTCTATCGGCGTGGCCCAGGATTAATAAGAGGCGTCTATCGGCGTGGCCCAGGATTAATAAGAGGCGTCTATCGGCGTGGCCCAGGATTAATAAGAGGCGTCTATCGGCGTGGCCCAGGATTAATAAGAGGCGTCTTTCGGCGTGGCCCAGGATTAATAAGAGGCGTCTTTCGGCATGGCCCAGGATTAATAAGAGGCGTCTTTCGGTGTGGCCCAGGATTAATAAGAGGCGTCTATCGGCGTGGCCCAGGATTAATAAGAGGCGTCTTTCGGCGTGGCCCAGGATTAATAAGAGGCGTCTATCGGCGTGGCCCAGGATTAATAAGAGGCATTTATCAGAGTGGCCCAGGATTAATAAGAGGCGTCTATCGGCGTGGCCCAGGATTAATAAGAGGCGTCTTTCGGCGTGGCCCAGGATTAATAAGAGGCGTCTTTCGGCGTGGCCCAGGATTAATAAGAGGCGTCTATTGGCGTGGCCCAGGATTAATAAGAGGCGTCTATCGGCGTGGCCCCAGATTAATAAGAGGCGTCTATCGGCGTGGCCCCAGATTAATAAGAGGCGTCTATCGGCGTGGCCCCAGATTAATAAGAGGCGTCTATCGACGTGGTCCCAGATTAATAAGAGGCGTCTATCGGCGTGTCCCCAGATTAATAAGAGGCGTCTATCGGCATGGCCCCAGATTAATAAGAGGCGTCCATCGGCGTGGCCCCAGATTAATAAGAGGGGTCTATCGGCGTGGCCCAGGATTAATAGGAGGCATCTATTGGCATGGCCCCAGATTAATAAGAGGCATCCATCGGCGTGGCCCAAGATTAATAAGAGGCGTCTTTCGGCATGGCCCAGGATTAATAAGAGGGGTCTATTGGCATGGCCCCAGATTAATAAGAGGGGTCTATTGGCGTGGCCCAGGATTAATAAGAGGCATCTATTGGCGTGGCCCCAGATTAATAAGAGGCATCTATCGGCGTGGCCCAGGATTAATAAGAGGCATCTATTGGCGTGGCCCCAGATTAATAAGAGGCGTCTATCGGCGTGGCCCCAGTTTAATAAGAGGCGTCTATCGGAGTGGCCCCAGATTAATAAGAGGCGTTTATCGGCGTGGCCCCAGATTAATAAGAGGCGTCTATCAGCATGCCCCCAGATTAATAAGAGGCGTCCATCGGCGTGGCCCCAGATTAATAAGAGGCGTCTATCGGCGTGGCACAGGATTAATAAGAGGCGTCTATCGGCATGGCCCAGGATTAATAAGAGGCGTCTATCGGCGTGGCCCAGGATTAATAAGAGGCGTCTATCGGCGTGGCCCAGGATTAATAAGAGGCATTTATCAGAGTGGCCCAGGATTAATAAGAGGCGTCTATCGGCGTGGCCCAGGATTAATAAGAGGCGTCAATCGGCATGGCCCCAGATTAATAAGAGCCGTCTATCGGCGTGGCCCCAGATTAATAAGAGGCGTCTATCGGCGTGGCCCCAGATTAATAAGAGGCGTCTATCGGCGTGCTCCCAGATTAATAAGAGGCGTCTATCGGCGTGTC
The DNA here is from genome assembly GCF_964187855.1 of Myxine glutinosa. NCBI lineage: Eukaryota > Metazoa > Chordata > Myxini > Myxiniformes > Myxinidae > Myxine > Myxine glutinosa. The sequence goes on from NC_136266.1 coordinate 152,970,185, forward strand.
CCCAGATTAATAAGAGGCGTCTATCGGAATGGCCCCATATTAATAAGAGGCGTCCATCGGCGTGGCCCCAGATTAATAAGAGGGGTCTATCGGCGTGGCCCAGGATTAATAGGAGGCATCTATTGGCGTGGCCCCAGATTAATAAGAGGCGTCCATCAGGGTGGCCCAGGATTAATAAGAGGCGTCGATCGGCATGGCCCAGGATTAATAAGAGGGGTCTATTGGCATGGCCCCAGATTAATAAGAGGGGTCTATTGGCGTGGCCCAGGATTAATAAGAGGCATCTATTGGCGTGGCCCCAGATTAATAAGAGGCGTCTATTGGCGTGGCCCAGGATTAATAAGAGGCGTCTATCGGCATGGCCCAGGATTAATAGGAGGCGTCTATCGACGTGGCCCAGGATTAATAAGAGGCGTCTATCGGCATGGCCCAGGATTAATAAGAGGCGTCTATCGGCGTGGCCCCAGCTTAATAAGAGGCATCTATCGGCATGGCCCCAGATTAATAAGAGGCGTCTATCGGCATGGCCCAGGATTAATAAGAGGGGTCTATCGGCATGGCGCAGGATTAATAAGAGGCGTCTTTCGGCGTGGCCCCAGATTAATAAGAGGCGTCTATCGGCGTGGCCCCAGATTAATAAGAAGCATCAATCGGCGTGGCCCCAGATTAATAAGAGGCGTCTATCGGCGTGGCCCAGGATTAATAGGAGGCGTCTTTCGGCGTGGCCCAGGATTAATAGGAGGCATCTATCGGCGTGGCCCCAGATTAATAAGAGGCGTCTATCGGCGTGGCCCAGGATTAATAAGAGGCATCCATCAGCGTGGCCCCAGATTAATAAGAGGCATTTATCGGCGTGGCCCCAGATTAATAAGAGGCGTCTATCGGCATGGCCCCAGATTAATAAGAGGCGTCCATCGGCGTGGCCCCAGATTAATAAGAGGCGTCTATCGGCGTGGCCCAGGATTAATAAGAGACGTCTATAGGCATGGCCCAGGATTAATAAGAGGCGTCTATCGGCGTGGCCCAGGATTAATAAGAGGCGTCGATCGGTGTGGCCCAGGATTAATACGAGGCATTTATCAGAGTGGCCCAGGATTAATAAGAGGCGTCTATCGGCGTGGCCCAGGATTAATAAGAGGCATTTATCAGAGTGGCCCAGGATTAATAAGAGGCGTCTTTCGGCGTGGCCCAGGATTAATAGGAGGCATCTATTGGCGTGGCCCCAGATTAATAAGAGGCGTCTATCGGCGTGGCCCCAGATTAATAAGAGGCGTCTATCGGCGTGGCCCCAGATTAATAAGAGGCGTCTATCGGCGTGGCCCAGGATTAATAGGAGGCGTCTATCGGCGTGGCCCCAGATTAATCAGAGGCGTCTATCGGCGTGGCCCAGGATTAATGAGGCATCCATCGGCGTGGCCCCAGATTAATAAGAGGCATTTATCGGCGTGGCCCCAGATTAATAAGAGGCGTCTATCGGCATGGCCCCAGATTAATAAGAGGCGTCTATCGGCATGGCCCCAGATTAATAAGACGCGTCTATCGGCGTGGCCCAGGATTAATAAGAGGCGTCTATCGGCATGGCCCAGGATTAATAAGAGGCGTCTATCGGCATGGCCCAGGATTAATAAGAAGCGTCTATCGGCGTGGCCCAGGATTAATAAGAGGCGTCTATCGGCGTGGCCCAGGATTAATAAGAGGCATTTATCAGAGTGGCCCAGGATTAATAAGAGGCGTCTATCGGCATGGCCCAGGATTAATAAGAGGCGTCTTTCGGCGTGACCCAGGATTAATAAGAGGCGTCTTTCGGCGTGGCCCAGGATTAATAAGAGGCGTCTAACGGCGTGGCCCAGGATTAATAAGAGGCGTCTATCGGCGTGGCCCCAGATTAATAAGAGGCGTCTATCGGCGTGGCCCCAGATTAATAAGAGGCGTCTATCGGCGTGGCCCCAGATTAATAAGAGGCGTCTATCGGCGTGCTCCCAGATTAATAAGAGGCGTCTATCGGCGTGGCCCCAGATTAATAAGAGGCGTCTATCGGAATGGCCCCATATTAATAAGAGGCGTCCATCGGCGTGGCCCCAGATTAATAAGAGGGGTCTATCGGCGTGGCCCAGGATTAATAGGAGGCATCTATTGGCGTGGCCCCAGATTAATAAGAGGCGTCCATCAGGGTGGCCCAGGATTAATAAGAGGCGTCTATCGGCATGGCCCAGGATTAATAAGAGGGGTCTATTGGCATGGCCCCAGATTAATAAGAGGGGTCTATTGGCGTGGCCCAGGATTAATAAGAGGCATCTATTGGCGTGGCCCCAGATTAATAAGAGGCGTCTTTCGGCATGGCCCAGGATTAATAAGAGGCGTCTATCGACGTGGCCCAGGATTAATAATCGGCGTCTATCGGCATGGCCCAGGATTAATAAGAGGGGTCTATCGTCGTGGCCCCAGATTAATAAGAGGCGTCTATCGGCATGGCCCCAGATTATTAAGAGGCGTCTATCGGCATGGCCCAGGATTAATAAGAGGCGTCTATCGGCATGGCCCAGGATTAATAGGAGGCGTCTATCGGCATGGCCCAGGATTAATAAGAGGCGTCTATCGGCATGGCCCAGGATTAATAAGAGGCGTCTATCGACGTGGCCCAGGATTAATAAGAGGCGTCCATTGGCGTGGCCCCAGATTAATAAGAGGCGTCTATTGGCGTGGCCCAGGATTAATAAGAGGCGTCTATCGGCATGGCCCAGGATTAATAGGAGGCGTCTGTCGGCGTGGCCCCAGATTAATAAGAGGCGTCTGTCGGCATGGCCCAGGATTAATAGGAGGCGTCTATCGGCGTGGCCCAGGATTAATAAGAGGCGTCTATCGGCGTGGCCCAGGGTTAATAAGAGGCGTCTATCGGCGTGGCCCAGGATTAATAAGAGGCGTCTATCGGCATGGCCCAGGATTAATAAGAGGCGTCTATCGGCATGACCCAGGATTAATAAGAGGGGTCTATCGGCATGGCCCAGGATTAATAAGAGGGGTCTATCGGCGTGGCCCAGGATTAATAAGAGGCGTCTATCGGCGTGGCCCAGGATTAATAAGAGGGGTCTATCGGCGTGGCCCAGGATTAATAGGAGGCGTCTATCGGCATGGCCCAGGATTAATACGAGGGGTCTATCGGCGTGGCCCAGGATTAATAGGAGGCGTCTATCGGCATGGCCCAGGATTAATAAGAGGGGTCTATCGGCGTTGCCCAGGATTAATAAGAGGGGTCTATCGGCATTGCCCAGGATTAATAAGAGGGGTCTATCGGCATGGCCCAGGATTAATAAGAGGGGTCTATCGGCATGGCCCAGGATTAATAGGAGGCGTCTATCGGCATGGCCCAGGATTAATAAGAGGGGTCTATCGGCGTGGCCCAGGATTAATAAGAGGCGTCTATCGGCGTGGCCCAGGATTAATAAGAGGGGTCTATCGGCATGGCCCAGGATTAATAAGAGGGGTCTATCGGCGTGGCCCAGGATTAATAAGAGGGGTCTATCGGCATGGCCCAGGATTAATAGGAGGCGTCTATCGGCGTGGCCCCAGATTAATAAGAGGGGTCTATCGGCGTGGCCCAGGATTAATAGGAGGCGTCTATCGGCGTGGCCCCAGATTAATAAGAGGGGTCTATCGGCGTGGCCCAGGATTAATAGGAGGCGTCTATCGGCATGGCCCAGGATTAATAAGAGGGGTCTATCGGCGTGGCCCAGGATTAATAAGAGGGGTCTATCGGCATGGCCCAGGATTAATAGGAGGCGTCTATCGGCATGGCCCAGGATTAATAGGAGGCGTCTATCGGCGTGGCCTTCAGTTTGTTCCATGGCTGTGCACGTGGCAAACAGGCCTGGGAACCTGGGACTTGCTTGTGCCTGTGGAGTTATAATTGGCGGTTGCAATCATTTTGAGATGGCCCGCCGGACTCGAACCGGGCAACGAGTCAGGTTCACTATGTTTTTTCGTTCAAAATTTTGGTAGATTAGCAAAACTATACATTTTTGGAATATTCAGAGCATGAGGAATCCAAAAATTAATGTTTACATTTGCGTAGACACCTTTGCGAAAATGACACTCAGGACAGTGATGAAGATCTGTAAAAGCATATTCCTGAACGGTATAGACCTCGTAGATCCTGTGTATAGGACTTATAGTTCAATCTGATACTACCTATAACTTCCTATAACAACCTATAACTTCAAAGGACTTGCAATATTACTGGGCAAACAAGTGGAACATGTCTCAATCCTGACAAATCTCACACTCTTACGACGTCTCTCCGAAAAGACCGACTGGACAACCCTCCCATCTACTTTGTGAATAATCCTCTCCAAGAAGTTATGTCACTCAAGCTTTTGGGTCTCACTATCTGCCATGATCTTTCCTGGGAAAACCACATTTCCAAGCTGGCCTCCAAAGCCAGTCGCCGACTGGGCATCCTCCGTCGTGCGAAGTCCTTCCTTAGCACACCTGAGCTCCTCACCACATACAAGGCTTTCATCCGCAGCTCAATGGAGTACTGCTCTCCCCTCTGGGCTGGTGCTCCTGCCTCACACCTAGCTCGTCTTCAGGCTGTTGAAACCAAAGCGTTCAGAATCATTGGAATCTCCCGCGATGACGCTATCTCCGAGGGCCTTTCACTTACTCACCGCAGGCAGGTTGGTGGTCTTTCCGTCTTCTACCGACTCCTCTCCGGCCTTGCTCCCCCAGCTCTCTCTGGGCTCTGTCCCCCAAATATTCCTGCAGGTCGCACAAGATCTGCCTGCAACCCTCTTATGGTTAAACTGCTAAAATCAAGACTCTCTGCTCACCTTCACTCCTTCATTCCTCTTTTCTCCCGCCTCTGGAACAAACTCCCCCACTCCTCCCTCCAGGTCTTTAAAACGGCTGTTCACCACCATCTCTTATCTTCCCCAATCCAAAACCTTGATCTTTTCTACCCCTGCTAATTTCACCCCAAATCCACTTTTTTGGGGTGACTTTTGACTTCTTTCCTGGAAGTCCTTGGTGTCCTTGCATTTTATACCTATCCTGACTCCCCCCAGGCCCTCTCCCTCCAAAAACATCTCCCGATGTCCCTGCTCTCAAATGTTGTTTGTGTGCTTCCTCCCCTTCTCTCCGCATCTTGTCGACCGCTCCCCTTTTTATATACTTTGTTTGCTTGTTTGTTTGATTTGTTTGTTTGATAAATGTTAGCTCTTTCACGAGCCTCGACTCTGTACAAAAACAAACAAAAAAAAAATCATGTATTATGTAATACAGTTATATCACAAATATAAAGACAATGGTTTTCAATTACCTTTGTTTGTTGCTTTTCTATAATCCTGAGCACTATTTTGAGGCCTTTATTGGATACCTTGACCCAGAAAACATAGGATTAGCATATTTAATTAAGTCTCTAGGTTGACTAGAAGCCGAGATCGCGCAAAATATGTATTTTATGGCGGCCATTTTCAAAATCCAAAATGGCGGCCATGCAGGTGTCTGTGCAAATGCCAACATTGATTTTCAGATTCTCCATGCTCTGAAGATTCCAAAATGTACAGGTTTGCTAATCCCAAAATTTTAAAAGAAATTATATTTGTTAACATAGTGAACCTGACTAAACTGGCACAGACCCAAGGCTGTTGCAATATTGCTTATTTTCAAATAACTTTTATTATTGTTTAGTTTTGATTTGCCAAACTATTGCGTAGTTTCTATTAATCTATATATTGTTTCGTTTCTATTAACCTATATATTGCTGAGTTTATATTAACCTATATATTGTTTAGTTTCTATTAACCTATATCTTGTTTCGTTTCTATTAACCTGTATATTGTTTAGTTTATATTAACCTATATATTGCTTAGTTTCTATTAACTTATATATTGTTTCGTTTCTATTAACCTATATATTGCTTAGTTTCTATTAACCTATATATTGTTTAGTTTCTATTAATCTATATATTGTTTCGTTTCTATTAACCTATATATTGCTTAGTTTCTATTAACCTATATATTGCTTAGTTTCTATTAATCTATATATTGTTTCGTTTCTATTAACCTATATATTGCTGAGTTTATATTAACCTATATATTGTTTAGTTTCTATTAACCTATATCTTGTTTCGTTTCTATTAACCTGTATATTGTTTAGTTTATATTAACCTATATATTGCTTAGTTTCTATTAACTTATATATTGTTTCGTTTCTATTAACCTATATATTGCTTAGTTTATATTAACCTATATATTGTTTAGTTTCTATTAACCTATATCTTGTTTCGTTTCTATTAACCTGTATATTGTTTAGTTTATATTAACCTATATATTGCTTAGTTTCTATTAACTTATATATTGTTTCGTTTCTATTAACCTATATATTGCTTAGTTTATATTAACCTATATATTGTTTAGTTTCTATTAACCTATATATTGTTTCGTTTCTATTAACCTGTATATTGTTTAGTTTATATTAACCTATATATTGCTTAGTTTCTATTAACTTATATATTGTTTCGTTTCTATTAACCTATATATTGTTTAGTTTCCATTAACCTATATATTGTTTCGTTTCTATTAATCTATATATTTACATATATATTAACCTATATATTAACCTTTTGCGGATTTGAGAATCCAGTGTAATTGTTGTAAATATCACCCTCTGTCAATTGTAAGTAGTGTCATGATCGTTGTAAATACCTCCGTTTAAGTGTAAAGGTCAAAGGTCGTCCTCTTAGTTAGTCCATATACATGCATGTAGGCCACCATATACCCTTCTAAATAGTTATTTCCTTATTATGTGTATTAGTTTAAGGCTGTGTTTCCCATTAATTCACTCTGCATTGCACCGAATTGAAATAAGATAGATCCCCTTTAAATTCCCTCAAAGCCTCCATTACCAACTGCATTCGCCGCCATTGCCATGTGCTCTAATTCGGGGAAGAAGGGCGTGGTCCGCCCATCGTCATCGGGAGGAGGAGTCAGCCAGCCCCGATCAACCAACCCAATAATGAGTGGGTTTGGCTTGAGAGGGCGGAGGGAGAACGATCAAGAGGTTCGCGAAGATTCGAGGGTGTGGCCTATATAACCCGTCACGCGACGCCCCCACCAGAGATGCGTCAGGGAGTTGGAGTCGAGTTCAGTGGAGGAGGAGCAACAAGAGAAGTGCGTAAGAGTCCAGTTGAGGAGAAGCTGAGAGAGGGTTTTGAGGGAGGTGCGCTGGACCAGAGGCAGATTCTGCGGAGTAGAAAAGGAGCGTCGGAGGCGGAGGACGTGTGAGACAGCTGCCGGTGTGAAACCGAATACGTGGAGCTGCTGGCTCCTCGCTGCCAGCCCGGAGCGGAGCTGTGTGCCGGGTTTCGCCTCAACCCCAAAAGCGTGGACTGAAGCGCGAGCTTGGAGCCGGACCTCGACGCCTACCATCTGCCGGGACCCTCCTCTGCCATTCGATACCATTCCTGCCATTCCATCCTTTTGTGTACGTGAGTTTGTTTTGTGTGTCTTGTCCCTGGGTATAAGTAAGCTTGTATAAGTTAATAATTGCACTGTGTCTTCTTACTCCTTCTGTCGTTATTTTCGTTTCTTTCCTCCTCCTTGGTTTCTTTTGACTTGTACATAATTCGTAGTAGTAAATCCTGTTATTTCCTACTATTGCCTTCTTCTTCTTCACATCCGTTCGTCTTTGTCTTTTCCCTCATTGAATACCTGTGGCGCGATTTTGGCCAACGTTTCAGAATCGGGTTTAGTCTTTGGTAATGGCTCGAACGTCGTGTTGCTAAAACCGCTCGGCAATTATAACATCTAAAACCGGGGTTCGAGCGGTACTTGCCTTCCTGTTCTGCGGAGGTACAGATAAAGGTATTCGGGATAAACTCTGGACCCATAACCCTCATCCGTTCCATCCCGCGGGAGAGCATTACAAGTACCAGGAGCGGAGACGGTCAGCTTAACAAGACAAGGGGCTAACCACCTCTTGCTAAGGGGGAAGAGCCGTACTCCGTATCCGCAACAATTGGTGCCAAGAGTGGGATTCGGACCTGAAGTGCTCTTAACACACTCGAAATTACGAGTGGCCCAAGATTTGATTTTATTTAACATCCAAATTTAAAATCGTGCCATGGATGCTCAAGGCGATCGGATGCTGGTGGGTGAGTTGAAAGGGGTAGAAGCAACCCAGGACCCCAGGGAAATGTATATGGGGGAGAGACAGGAGGAGAGCAAGGAGGATGTGGTTGAGGGGGTTTCAGGCACACGAGATGGCAGCGCCTCGCATGAGGGGGGAGGCGCACAAAATGGCTCGGCGCACGTGACCGCAGCAGCGGGCTTTGATGTGGGGGAATTCGTGACGCAATTCACCGCAATGCTGAGAAAGGAAATGGGAAACCAATTTGGGGGATTGAGGAAGAATATGGGAGAAATGGGGGACACATTGAAGGACATAACTGCCCAGGCCAAAGAAGTAAATGAGGGACTGGCGAGGGACAAGGCCAGGTATGAGGCAAAGCGGGTGGAAAGGGAGGTTGACCGCAGGTTGGGCGAAGAGGTTGCGAGGGTATGCGATGAGGTAACGCGAGTCGAGAGGCGCCGGTTGAGCGAGTCGGAGAAAGGCACAGGTAACTGGACCGGGGTAGACATCGCGACACGGGGTATGGAAAAGCCGGCGACCGCTGAGGTAGAAGAGGGAATTTTAATAAAGCCAGCGGTCGTCGAGGTGAATAAAGAAAAAGTAGTGGTGGGAATTGAAATTGTAGAGACGACAGACGTAGAAGAGCAACAGTTGGAGGAAGGAATGGATAATGTGCAAAGTCCGTGCTCACACCTTGATGCCGTGCTTAATCCTTATAAAGATTTGCAGGTGTTGGAGCAGGGAGGAAGAAGAATCCCAAAGGTGAGTCGTGCTGTATGTTGTGCGGGGAGATTTTGCAGGAGGATGTTTGGCGCAGAAAGAATTTTCGCGCGCTTGGGATCGAGAAAGCATCCGGGCGTTGGTGAAGGGTCCCCTGTGAGTGGTGTGAGTGGAAATGGCGCGCTTGTGGAAAAAAAGTGTGCATCGGGGAATGAGCGTGTTGCAAAGCGCGAGTGTGAAACCGAGTGCGAGCGGGAATGCACGTCGGGGTGTACGGGGTGTGACACAGGGAGTGAGAGCGATACGGAGTGTACGTGCGAGGGTGAGAGTGACCCGGAGAGTGAGTTGGTGGTGGAGCGGGTGCGAGGATGCACGCTTGGGATGAGTGTGCGAGGAAGCACACCTGAGTTGGTTGTGGCGCGGGCGTGGGAGAGCCCATTGAAGCACGTGAGTGGGTGGATGCGAGAGTGCACGCCCATGGTGAGTGGTACGGAGTACGTACCGAGGGAGAGTGCGCAAGACGGTGCGCGAGGTGTGTTAAGGAAGTGTGCGAATGGTGAGTGTGTGTGAGAGGAGTGGTGTGTAACAGGGAGTGTGGTGGTGGAATGGACGGAGTGTGTAGGATGCACTGGAGGTGCCGAGACGCCAGGTTTTGTGAGTGTGAAATGGGTCGCGTATGCGAGTGAAGCATCGACGTTGTCCGGGGCAGCGTTTAGGGCAAAGGATAGCGTGCGCGGTGCGCTTTGTTGGATGCGAGGCCCCGCACGGTCGAGTCCGGGCCTTGTCGGGCAAGGCGACCGGTCCGGTTCAGGGACAGGTAAGAGGGATCGGAACGGCGCCCCCTTGCGGGGGCGGGGTTCCGACCGGGCGAGATTGAGCCATCGGGCCGGGGACCGGAAGGTGCCGCGCCGAGATGGTGCGTGGAATCTCGGCCCGACCAAACTGCCTCCCCTGAACCGAATGCCGGACGGATTCAACCTGCAGGCGACCAAACCACCCGAATTCATTGCTCGGCTTTGCGAAGCCGAGTTTTAATGAGGTAACGACGCACCGAGGCTCAGATATAGCGGACTGTGATGATGATAGTGTTTTGATCTGAAATTTGGAATAGTGAGAAGGATTGGCAGTGATTGGAATTTGTGATTGGCTGGAATTTGATGGCAAAATTAATAATGGGAGATGCCCGATGTGGAGGAATGGCAAATCCACCATCCCTCACAATGGGGCACATGAGCAATAGCTATGGGGTTAATGGCAGTGTAAGCTCGCCGAGGGAGGGTTAGGATAATGTATAGGGACCTAGAGATGACCATAGGTAACGGTAGAGGTAAGTAGCGACATTGGACAGGTAGTCGGGGACATAGAGAGGTTAGAATGGTTGTTAATGACGTGGGATGTGCTTAGTTTAAAGGGAAGATGGGGAGCACCAAGTTAGAAGGGAACCAGGTAGATCAGATGATGCCATGTGTGTGTGTAAAAGTGTATTTAGAAGTGTATTGTGAAATGTGTGAGGTGATTGTGAGTTGTATTGAGCGTGGAAGTGTATGAAGCAGTGCATGAGGAATAATTGTGATTGTGGATTGTATTGAGCGTGGAAGTGTATGGAGCAGTGCATGAGGAACAATTGTGGTTGTGCATTGTATTGAATGATTGAAGAAGCCTGGGAGGAAGGAGGGTGCAGGTGGCACCAGGTGTGATTGCACAGGTGTGCAAGTGAACAGGTGTATGGAGCAGTGTATGAGTGAGTAATGGTGATTGAGTGTTGTGTTGAGCAAATGGTCCTGGAGGAAGGAGGGTGCAGGAAGCACCAGGTGTGATGGCACGGGTGTGCAAATACAGGTGTATGGAGAATGGTTGTGTGGAATACATGGAGTATGGAATGGATGGTGTGGAGTGAGTATGGTGGAAACTGTGGAGTGGAGTGGATGGTGTGAAGGTGTGTATGGGGAGGATGGACCCCATCACGAATACCCGGGGAGGGTAGTTTAAGAGTTAGGTAGAGGGAGTAGGTAAATTGTGGTTGGATATTGGCATCTGTGGTGCGTGTGGAAGAATGGTGTTTGGATGGGTGCATTAGTGACGTGGAAATGGCTGGGCGTGTGGCCTGTTAGTGTGTGTAATTAAATGGGCACTCCGCCACTGTTAGGATGTCGGCCAGGTGAGGCCGCAGGTGGGCTCTGGGAGCCGTTAGAGTTGTGGATGTGGCCCGAGGATCCAGAGGACGGACCCGGGTAGCCCAGTGCCAGAGAGGGCACCGAGTGGGGAGAGCGCCAGAGGGCCTTCCCCAGTTAGATAGGTTAGGGTAAGGAGCAGGTAAGCTCGGAGGCAACTGTAGTGGTGGAGGTGTGCAGGTGGGTAGACCTGCTGGGAGAGCCACACGACCCAGTCCTGAAATTGTGCAAAGGCACAGGGAGTTGAATCCGGGGAGTGAGACCCCAAATTGATGAAGCACCACAGTTTGGTCAATGGGAATTGGTTCTTAAAACCGCATAGAGTGTAAGATGGCCAATGGATTGGCAGGGAAAGACCCCGGGTAGTGTGAAGTGTGTTAATGTCATTTAGAAGGTAGATAGGATGGAAATCTCCTTGCACCATCTTCATCCACTCACCTGAGGTGACAGAACGCCACACCATGCCATGTTATTGATTTTTCTGTGCAAATGTTTGGATTGTGAGATGCATCATGACGTGGGTGTGACATTGTGCTGATGTACAATCTCTCCCTCCTTATGAGGATTGATGATGAATTGGTGATGGCAAATTTAGACAATGGGATTGTGACGAATTTGGTATCGGGGAAATATAGGGAGGACGGGACGTAGCGTCGGATTTGTAAATGTGTAGATTTTTGTACATACGGGGGTAAGGGGCAAGGGTAGTACAGGTGACGGGTGGGGTGATGTACGATAGGGACAAGCTTTTCTCCGCTCGGTCTCCAGGCGCACCTCACCTTGCATTTATTTATTGATGTGTACCCTTGTGATGTGCACCTACGTGCCACCTTTATTGATGTGTACCCTTGTGACCTTATCCCTCGCTAACCTGCCCTCTCTGTCTTCCTTCCCCGACCCATGGATCGTGCTCTCTGGGCACCGAGGGGAGCTTGCGGGAGTCCGCCATTGTGTGCCAGAACCCCCGCAACCAGCTGCTTGCATCGATGCACCACATGTCTGTGGCTGAGCACCACTCATGGACCCCACGGGTTGGGGCATGGCCCCTCTGCTGGAACCGGCCAGGTTGGCCAGAGGAAGATCTTGCTTGCGGACCTCAGTAACGTGGCACCTATGCCACACAGGTGAACCACCCATAGTCGGCCCCTGTGGGCCATAAATAAAAAAAACAGTGGACACGTTCTGTGCTTTTTTTATTATTCCAAATAGGCCGCCAGTAAGAAGAACAAGAAAGACAACATCTGGAAGAACAATGGCCAGCAGAGGGAGCCGAAGAGGAAGACCAGCACCAGGGGTTTGGTTTTTATTATGAACTGTGGTGACTGTGCACTCCGGTGCGTTTTTGGTGCTTTATGGTGCTCTTTATTGGTGCTGGTGCGTCGATGGAGCGCAGGCTGTCTCCCCCCCCCCCCCCCCCCCAAAAGAACAATCACAGGTCCTGGGTTGCGTTTTGTAAATACAATCAGCGTCACTTGTAAATAATGCTCCCCACCGTTCATGTTTAGTTTGAGAACCATTCCGCAATTCGGTTATCCTGTGGGCGTGAATCTGTTAGATAGGGTGCAATGCAGCAGGGGGACATACTTATTTGTGTTTTAAAACTGTCACACTCAGGGTCAGGTTAATTGTAGAGGGAACTACACCTACGTGCCACACTAAGTTAAAGTTTTATAGGCCCGGGACGTGCCTAGAGGATGAGGGTGCAGTGTTGCGGATTTGAGAATCCAGTGTAATTGTTGTAAATATCACCCTCTGTCAATTGTAAGTTGTGTCATGATCGTTGTAAATACCTCCGTTTAAGTATAAAGGTCAAAGGTCGTCCTCTTAGTTAGTCCATATACATGCATGTAGGCCACCATATACCCTTCTAAATAGTTATTTCCTTATTATGTGTATTAGTTAAAGGCTGTGTTCCCCATTAATTGACTCTGCATTGCACTGAATTGAAATAAGATAGATCCCCTTTCAATTCCCTCAAAGCCTCTATTACCAACTGCATTCGCCGCCATTGCCATGTGCTCTAACTCGGGGAAGAAGGGCGTGGCCCACCCATCGTCATCGGGAGGAGGAGTCAGCCAGCCCTGATCAACCAACCCAATAATGAGTGGGTTTGGCTTGAGAGGGCGGAGGGAGAACGATCAAGAGGTTCGCGAAGATTCGAGGGTGTGGCCTATAAAACCCGTCACGCGGCGCCCCCATCAGAGAGTTGAGAGTTGAGTTCAGTGGAGGAGGAGCAACAAGAGACGTGCGTAAGAGTCCAGTTGAGGAGAACCTGAGAGAGGGTTTTGAGGGAGGTGCGCTGGACCAGAGGCAGATTCTGCGGAGTAGAAAAGGAGCGTCGGAGGCGGAGGATGCGTGAGACAGCTGCCGGTGTGAAACCGAATACGTGGAGCTGCCGGCTCCTTGCTGCCAGCCCGGAGCGGAGCTGTGTGCCGGGTTTCGCCTCGACCCCAAAAGCGTGGACTGAAGCGCGAGCTTGGAGCCGGACCTCGACGCCTACCATCTGCCGGGACCCCCCTCTGCCATTCCATCCTTTTGTGTACATGAGTTTGTTTTGTGTGTCTTGTCCCTGGGTATAAATAAGCTTGTATAAGTTAATAATTGCACTGTGTCTTTATTTTGTTAACTCTGTCGTTTGTGTTAACTCTGTCTTTATTTTCATTTCTTTCCTCCTCCTTGGTTTCTTTTGACTTGTACATAATTAGTCATAATAAATCCTGTTATTTCCTACTTTTGCCTTCTTCTTCTTCACATCCGTTCGTCCTTGTCTTTTCCCTCATTGAATACCTGTGGCGCGATTTTGGCCAACGTTTCAGGATCGGGTTTAGTCTTTGGTAATGGCTCGAACGTCGTGTTGCTAAAACCGCTCGGCAATTATAACATCTAAAACCGGGCTTCGAGCGGTACTTGCCTCCCTGTTCTGCGGAGGTACGGATAAAGGTATTCGGGATAAACGCTGGACCCATCCTTTCCATCCCGCGGGAGAGCGTTACAAGTACCAGGAGCGGAGACGGTCACCTTAACAAGACAAGGGGCTAACCACCTCTTGCTAAGGGGGAAGAGCCATACTTCGTATCCGCAACAATATTGTTTCGTTTCTATTAACCTATATATTGTTTAGTTTCCATTAACCTATATATTGTTTCATTTCTATTAACCTATATATTGTTTAGTTTCTATTAACCTATATATTGTTTCGTTTCTATTAACCTGTATATTGTTTAGTTTATATTAACCTATATATTGCTTAGTTTCTATTACCTTATATATTGTTTCGTTTCTATTAACCTATATATTGTTTAGTTTCCATTAACCTATATATTGCTTAGTTTATATTAACCTATATATTGTTTAGTTTCTATTAACCTATATATTGTTTCATTTCTATTAACCTGTATATTGTTTAGTTTATATTAACCTATATATTGCTTAGTTTCTATTAACTTATATATTGTTTCGTTTCTATTAACCTATATATTTCTTCGTTTATATTAACCTAAATATTGTTTCGTTTCTATTAACCTATATATTGTTTAGTTTCTATTAACCTATATATTGTTTAGTTTCTATTAACCTGTATATTGTTTCGTTTCTATTAACCTATATATTGTTTAGTTTCTATTAACCTATATATTGTTTAGTTTCCATTAACCTAAATATTGTTTCGTTTCTATTAACCTATATATTGTTTAGTTTCTATTAACCTATATATTGTTTCGTTTATATTAACCTGTATATTGTTTCGTTTCTATTAACCTATATATTGTTTAGTTTCTATTAACCTATATATTGTTTAGTTTCTATCAACCTTTTTATTGTTTAGTTTCTATTAACCTATATATTGTTTAGTTTCTATTAACCTGTATATTGTTTAGTTTCTATTAACTTATATATTGTTTCGTTTCTATTAACCTATATATTGTTTAGTTTATATTAACCTATCTACTGCTTAGTTTATATTAACCTATTTTCTTGTTTAGTTTCTATTAACCTATATATTGTTTAGCTTATAGTAACCTATATATTGTTTCGTTTCTATTAACTTATATATTGTTTAGTTTATAGTAACCTATATACAGTTTAGTTTCTATTAACCTATATATTGTTTAGTTTCTATCAACCTTTTTATTGTTTAGTTTATATTAACCTGTATATTGTTTAGTTTATAGTAACCTATATATTGTTTAGTTTCTATTAACTTATATATTGTTTCGTTTCTATTAACCTATATATTGTTTAGTTTCTATCAACCTTTTTATTGTTTAGTTTCTATTAACCTATATATTGTTTCGTTTATAGTAACCTATATATTGTTTAGTTTCTATTAACCTATATATTGTTAAGTTTATAGTAACCTATATATTGTTTAGTTTATATTAACCTATATATTGTTTAGTTTCTATGAACCTTTTTATTGTTTAGCTTATAGTAACCTATATATTGTTTCGTTTCTATTAACTTATATATTGTTTAGTTTATAGTAACCTATATACTGTTTAGTTTCTATTAACCTATATATTGTTTAGTTTCTATCAACCTTTTTATTGTTTAGTTTCTATTAACCTACATATTGTTTAGTTTATAGTAACCTATATATTGTTTAGTTTATATTAACTTATATATTGTTTCGTTTCTATTAACCTATATATTGTTTCGTTTCTATCAACCTTTTTATTGTTTAGTTTCTATTAACCTATATATTGTTTAGTTTATAGTAACCTATATATTGTTTCGTTTATATTAACCTATATATTGTTTAGTTTCTGTTAACCTATATATTGCTTAGTTTCTATTAACCTATATATTGTTTAGTTTCTATTAACCTATATATTGCTTAGTTTATATTAACCTATATATTGTTTCGTTTATATTAACCTATATATTGTTTAGTTTCTATTAATAATAATAATAATAATACATTTATTTTATATAGCGCTTTTCAAGAAGCCCAAAGACGCTTTGACAGAGAACAAAAAACAAGTGCAAAAAGACAAAAATCAATAGGTAAATAATCAAAGCAAAAGGAAGGAGAAGGAGAAGAGATAGTCAGGGGTTAAATGGTGTGGGTTAAATGTTGAATGCAGTGTTGAACAAATGGGTCTTGAGTGATGTTTTGAATGTGGTGAGTGAGGAGGAGTCTCTGATGCTGTGAGGTAGTGAGTTCCAGAGGGTGGGAGCAGCGATGGAGAAGGCCCTGTCCCTCCAGGATCTGAATTTGGTCCGGATGGGGGGGGGGGGGGGGTCAGGAGGTTGGTACCAGCAGAGCGGAGGTTGCGGGTGGGAGTGTGTCTGGAGAGGAGGTCAGCCAGGTAGGATGGGGCCAGGTTATGGAGGGCTTTGTAGGTCAAGAGGAGGATTTTGTACTGGATTCTCTGGGGGATGGGGAGCCAGTGAAGCTTGTAAAGGACGGGGGTGATGTGGTCTCGGGCCCGGGAATGGGTGAGTAGACGGGCAGCGGAGTTCTGAATGTATTGGAGTTTATTGGTGATTATTGAGGGTGAACCATAGAGGAGGCTGTTGCAGTAGTCCAGACGGGAGGTGATTAACCTATATATTGTTTAGTTTCTATTAACCTATATATTGTTTAGTTTATATTAACCTATATATTGTTTAGTTTCTATTAACCTATATATTGTTTAGTTTATATTAACCTATATATTGTTTCGTTTATATTAACCTATATATTGTTTATTTTCTATTAACCTATATATTGTTTAGTTTTGATTATCCAAACTATTGCTTAGTTTCTATTAACCTATATATTGTTTAGTTTATATTAACCTATATATTGTTTAGTTTCTATTAACCTATATATTGTTTCGTTTATATTAACCTATATATTGTTTAGTTTATATTAACCTATATATTGCTTAGTTTCTATTAGCCTACATATTGTTTAGTTTCTATTAACCTATATTTTGTTTCGTTTCTATTAACCTATATATTGTTTAGTTTCTATTAACCTATATATTGCTTAGTTTATATAAACCTATATATTGTTTAGTTTCTATTAACCTATATATTGTTTCGTTTATATTAACCCATATATTGTTTCATTTATATTAACCTATATATTGTTTCGTTTATATTAACCTATATATTGATTAGTTTATATTAACCTATATATTGTTTAGTTTATATTAACCTCTATATTGCTTCGTTTATATTAACCTATATATTAATCCTCCTCTTGACCTACAAAGCCCTCCATAACCTGGCCCCATCCTACCTGGCTGACCTCCTCTCCAGACACACTCCCACCCGCAACCTCCGCTCTGCTGGTACCAACCTCCTGACCCCCCCCCCCCCCCCCCATCTGGACCAAATTCAGATCCTGGAGGGACAGGGCCTTCTCCATCGCTGCTCCCTATATATTATTTAGTTTCTATTAACCTATATATTGTTTAGTTTATATTAACCTATATATTGCTTCGTTTCTATTAACCTATATATTGTTTAGTTTCTATTAACCTATATATTGTTTAGTTTATATTAACCTATATATTATTTAGTTTATATTAACCTATATATTGTTTAGTTTCTATTAACCTATATATTATTTAGCTTCTGTTAACCTATATATTGCTCAGTTTATATTAACCTATATATTGTTTAGTTTATATTAACCTATATATTTAACCTATATGAAGCCCTGGTGTTGGGCTAGCGGCTAGGGTGCCGGCTTAGGATCCCAGGATCCTGGGTTTGAATCCCGGTCGATCGCTGAATTAACGCCAGGGGGGTTGACTCAGCCTGTCATCCTTCCGAGGTCGGCTAATTGAGTACCAGTTCACTGGTAATTCCCTGCTTGTCGTTAAAGGCGGCAAAAAGGGTTGGCGTCAGGAAGGGCATCCGGCCATAACACATTGCCTCAAAAAGAGGACCAAAAAACAACAACAACCACGGTTCCCGAAAAAGGCCAACCCCCGCTTTGCGGGGAAAAATGGCCTCTAAAGTTGGTTTTTTAATATATTTATATTGCTTCGTTTCTATTAACTTATATGTTGTTTACTTTATATTAACCTATATATTGTTTAGTTTCTATGAACCTATATATTGCTTAGTTTCTATTAACCTATATATTGTTTAGTTTCTATTAACCTATATATTGTTTAGTTTCTATTAACCTATATATTGCTTAGTTACTATTAACCTATATATTGTTTCCTTTATATTGTTACGGACGCGGTTAAGAGATGTAATTTTGACCGAGCGGTGGTATTACCGCGACCGAACAGTTATTCCCCGACTAATACCTGATTTGACCCAAACGTTGGCCGTATCGCACCGCAGCTGCTCAATATGGAAAACTCTAAAGCGACCGAATGCAAAGAGGAAGAAGACGTACAGAAGAGTAATTGGATTTATTATTTACACATATAAGCAGGAAGAAAGCAATCACGTTTATTTACAGAAGATATTAGATACACAGTGCAACGCTAGCTTACCTACAGTCTTAATTAACCCAGGGACAGAACAAACAAGGACAGACTCACGCGGGGAATGATGATAGGACTGGCGGGAGATGGATGGCTGGCGGGATAGGGAGGTCCAACTGGTCCTGCAACCGATCGACTCGTTGGGCAGCCGCCGCTCCTTCGCGGCCCTGCTCCAAACTGCCGTCCAGGCCTCACGCTGCTGTGGCTGCAGTTTCGGTGGCTCCAGCTGCAGTAAGTGCAGTTTCGGTGGCTCGAGCTGCAGTAAATGCAATTTCGGTGGCTCGAGCTGCAGCTCAACTCTGGACTTCTCTCGGACTCAACTCAAAGCACCTCTCTTGGACTCAACCGCTTGGACTTCCTCTCGTCTCTCTGTAAAAGCTCATCTCTTCGGGAAACGCCCTAGCTGCGGGTTATATAGGCCCCGCCCCTCAACCTTCGCGAACCTCCTCGATGTTTCTCTCCACACCCTCTCCAAGTCCAACCCCTTGTTCGTGGTTGGTTGAGTGGGGCTGACTCACTCCTCCCCTATATGACGAGGTGGGGACCCGCCTTTCTTCCCCAACCCTGCCTCGTGGCCAATGGCAGCAATTGTTGGTTGGCAATGCGAATGGCAATTGACGAAAAGGGGGAATGGAAGTTTTGGGAGTGGGAATGAAGGGAATCTATCTCTTTCACTGGTGCAATGGAGTATTTCAATTAATGGGAGACACAGCCTTACCCTAAAACACATAATAAGATATAAGCTATCGAACAGGGGTATTCTATGATTAGCTGTGGTGTGGATGCTTTATGGACTAATTATGGGACGCCCTTTGACCTTTACACAGCTCCGGAGGCAGGAGGTGCAGAATAAACAATAATAATAATACACACAATCAAAAAATATACAGTCCTCATATCCGCAACAATATTAACCTATATATTGTTTAGTTTATATTAACCTATATATTGCTTAGTTTCTGTTAACCTATATATTGTTTCTTTTATATTAACCTATATATTGTTTAGTTTATATTAACCTATATATTGCTTAGTTACTATTAGCCTATATATTGTTTCGTTTATATTAACCTATATATTGTTTAGTTTCTATTAACCTATATATTGCTTAGTTTCTATTAACCTATATATTGTTTCGTTTATATTAACCTATATATTGCTTAGTTTATATTAACCTATATATTGTTTAATTTCTATTAACCTATATATTATTTAGTTTCTATTAACCTATATATTGTTTAGTTTATATTAACCTATATATTGCTTCGTTTCTATTAACCTATATATTGTTTTGTTTGTTTTTGAAAAGCTTGTTGAGACAAAACGAAAATAGAGTTGACGTCATTTTCTATAAATAGCGAGATGCTTTCATGATCGACATCTTTGGCATATTTCGAATTGCTGCGAACAAACCAAACCAGACACATAACTTCGGTAAGGAACAAACTCGTTTATCGTGCCTCCATTCTGCTCACTATGTATGTTATTCTTTGTAGCTTTTGTTGATGTAATAGGTTCGTTTAAGCCTCAAGGGAGGAGAGTTCACCGGCAGCACCTTCAGTCGACGACTCGCGAAGATCCACCGTCTGTAGCTGCGGTAACGGAACGGACGCCATTTGGAAGAGCTGAGAGGACTCAGGCGTGATAGAGTGAGCCTGAGTGAGTATATCAAGACAAGAACAAGATCTAGAAGGAGGTATGTACGGTGCGATTCATATAATATATTGTTTAGTTATCGTCGATGAGGAATTTGGGGTCGGAATGGGTGATCGGCCTGGGTGACTTGGTCTCGACTAGATGCTAGGCCGCACCTCATTTTGTTAAATAAAGTGGTCACAAAATATTTTTTGATGGTTTTAATGCTTATCATTAGATGCAGAACGTTCGTAGTAAGGTATAGATATATGGATTGACATCGGATGGCATGGGATTTGGGATTTAGGAACTCCGGGGTTTTTTCATTAGGAATATATGCGATTTGCTCTTGGAAGCCCTCGAGAGTGAACGGGGACTCGGATCTTAATTCTGTTTTCAGATTTTGCAGTCGCTAGATTAGCTTAACACTCAATAGAACGGGACCCGCGAAATTTCGGGGATTTTTGGTGAAATTACCTCGGGGTAAAGTTACATAGGAAAGCCCCATGTTAAATCTTCGTTGCCGAAGGACTTTATTTTTTGCGAAATTCATCCTGACTTCGCCTCTAGGAGGATACAGGGGTATCTGTGGATAACGGGAACCTTTATTTGGCGAAATTCGGACTGATATTGACCGAGTTATTCAAAATATTAACTTATATCAAATAAATCTTTTGTGATTTTGTATTTTGCGCACCTGTATCGTTGGAGGTATTGACTTATATAGGGTTGGTTTTCTAAAGCTTATATCAGAATATTAACTTATAACAAATGGGTCTTTTGAGGGGAAAGTGTGATGACGTCACCACGTCACGCGGCACGAATGCGCGCCTGTGTCGTTGGAGATACTGACTTCTATAGGGAGGCCCCATCACCCTCCCCCATCACCCTGCCATCACCCTCCCATCACCCTGCCATCACCCTCCCATCACCCTCCCATCACCCTCCCATCACCCTGCCATCACCCTCCCATCACCCTGCCATCACCCTCCCATCACCCTGCCATCACCCTCCCACCACCCTGCCATCACCCTCCCACCACCCTCCCATCACCCTGCCATCACCCTCCCATCACCCTTTATTGGACCATTTGACTTCTGTAGGGTTGGTTTTCTAAGGTTTATATCAAAATATCAAATAAATCTTTTAAGGTGAAAGCGCGATGACGTCACCACGTCACGCGGCACGAATGCGCACCTGTGTCGTTGGAGGTATTGACTTATTTAGGGTTGGTTTTCTAAGGCTGTAGGCCGCACCTCATTTTGTCAAATAAAGTGGTATTCGGGTGGTTCCGGTATTTGGGACCGCAGGGACGGAAAGTGCAGGTACGGGGTGCTTGGCACTCCCCAGCCGGCCCGCTCTGAAGGTTCGGATCGGGACACCGGGATTCATTCCGGTCGCCCGGTCGGCCCGGAGGTGGGGGTGCGGGGCCTGTCACAGAACGTCAAAACAAACTCCTCCCTCCCATCCCATCACCCTCCCATCACCCTCCCATCACCCTCCCATCACCCTGCCCCACCACCCTGCCCCATCACCCTCCCCCATCACCCTCCCCCATCACCCTGCCATCACCCTGCCATCACCCTCCCATCACCCTGCTATCACCCTCCCATCACCCTGCCATCACCCTCCCATCACCCTGCCATCACCCTCCCCCATCACCCTCTGCCATCACCCTCCCATCACCCTGCCATCACCCTCCCATCACCCTCCCATCACCTTTTATTGGACCATTTGACTTCTGTAGGGTTGGTTTTCTAAGGCTTATATCAAAATATCAATTTATATCAAATAAATCTTTTAAGGTGAAAGTGCGATGACGTCACCACGTCACGCGGCACGAATGCGCGCCTGTGTCGTTGGAGGTATTGACTTATATAGGGTTGGTTTTCTAAGGCTGTAGGCCGCACCTCATTTTGTCGAATAAAGTGGTATGCGGGTGGTTCCGGTATTTGGGACCGCAGGGACGGAAAGTGCAGCCGGCCCGCTCTGAAGGTTCGGATCGGGACACCGGGATTCAGTCCGGTCGCTCGGTCGGCCCTGAGATGGGGGTGCGGGGCCTGTCACGGAACGTCAAAACAAACGGCCTGCCGGGGCCGCCCAAAAGTCGGGCGTGAGGGGCGCGTCCACTAATGGAACGCCTCTCGCTTCCCAGATCGAGGGCCACGTGGTCAGGAGAACCTCGTCCCTTCTGGTTGCCCTGCCGTCCCACCGGGAGCGCTGGCAGGGTGTACTTCAAACTAAGCTTAAGTGTCAAGTGTTAAGTTCCTCCTTGCCCTCGCAAGGGAAAGGCTAGGGTCAAGCTCTTCCAAATTTCCAAACACTAGGAATCGGACATCTCAAATTAATTAATTAATTTGTTAACACATCTCAGTCGCCCGCGACCTCTCTAGCGCGGGCGTCGAACCAGTTCATTCCCGGTGCGGCCGGGCCGAATATCGGCCCGGACGTGGCTGAAGCCATTGATTCCGCCGTAGCCCGCTAACGCGTAGGCTCGCACGTCCCCGGTCCGCCTGGGCTCCGCGGGTGCCCTACCGTGCCCGGCACTGCTGATCTCTCTTGCTTCCGGGAGTAGGTGCCGGTGCCCGGGGACGGAGTTCGCTGTCTAAACATGGTAGCGCTAGGCCAGTGGGACCGCCGGGACCCACGTGCACTCACAAGTTGTTCTGCGCGTGGGCGGCAGTATCAGACTGGGGCGCCCAAACGCTCCCTGGCTAAAGTTCATCCTGAAAGCGCCCACATTGTGCGGACAAACCAAGTCAAGGGCCACGTGGTCAGGAGAACCTCGTCCCTTCCGGTCACACTGTGCCTATCGGCCGGCCTCGAAGACCGAAATTGTGACGGTGTCACCCGAAAAACGTCCGTTCCGCCTCTGTAGCTTCCCTGTTCACTGCGGTTATGATGACCGAGCGGTGGTGTATTACCGCGACCTAACAGGATCCCCGACTCACCCGATTCCACCCAAACGTTGGCCGGGTCGCACCGCAGCTAGTCAATGAGGGAAAAGACGAAAACGACGCAATGCAAAGAGGAAAACGAAGGCAAAGAAAGGTTTGGAAATACTACTGAATTTATTGACTATTTACACACAAGCAAAAAGGAGCAATCAAGGTTTATTTACAACACATAAGACGCAGGTGACACAGTGCAAATTTTAGCTTACCTACAGACTTAATTAAATACCCAGGGACAGAACAAACAAAACAAACTCACGTACACAAGAAGGGTGGAAAGGCAGGAGGTGGATGGCTGGAGGGAGAGGAAAGGTCCAAGGGGGTCCTGCAGCTCAACCGGCGCGTTTAGCAGCCGCCGTTCCTTTACGGTCCTGCTCCAAACCGCCGTTCAGGCCCCCTTTGGCTGTTGGGTGTTCTTGCAGCTGCGGCCTCCGCTGCGTTCCCAGGACTTGTCTGACTCGTTGGTCCACACCCTCAACTCTTTCTTGGTCCCTCACTCTTTACCACCGACTCCTCACCGCAACCAACGCAACCACTTGACCACCACCTCTACTGACTGACTCTTCACCACTCTCCACTTGCCGACCGACTCTCAACCAACTCAGACCAACTCACGACTCACTTCCGTTTGCGCCTTTTATAGCGCCTCCAGCGATTCAGCCGCCGGCGTTTTGGACACGCCCATCGGGGTGCTCACCTCGGCCCTGGTTGGTCGCGCGACCCTCGGGCTCCGCCCTCGATGACGACGGGCGGGTACGCCCCTCCTCCCCTCTATGACGAGGTGGAGTCACGCCCTTCTTCTCCGACCCTGCCTCGTGGTCAATGGCGGTTATTGGAGGGGAGGTGATTGGGAATCGAGGGCTCAGCAATGACGAGAGGGGATGTAATATAGGCAATCGAGGCTCGGCAATGACGAAAGGGGATGTGATAGGAAATGGAGGTTTTTGGGGATGGGAATGAAAGGGGATCTATTCTCTTTCACTGGTGCAATGGAGTACTTCAATTAATGGGAGACACAGCCTTACCCTAGAACACAGAATAAGAGATAACTATCAACAGGGGTATTCTATTACTTGGCTGACGTGTATGCTTGTGGACTAATAATGGGATGCCCTTTCACCTTTACACAGCTCCGGAGGCAGGGGGGCGCAGAATAAACAATAATCATCACCAATTTACCACAATACAACACAATCAAAAAAATACAGTCCTCATCTCCGCAACACTGCACCCTCCTCCTCTTAGGCACGATCCGGGCCTACAACTTTTATTTTTAGTGTGACACGTAGGTGTAGTTCCCTCTATTTTTAACCTGACCCTGAGTGCGACAGTTTTAAAACATAAATAAATGTGTCCCGCTGCTCCATTGCACCCTGCCTAACAGACTTACGCCCACAGTTAACCGAATTGCGGAATGGTCTTCAAACTACACACTGACGGTGGGAAGCATTATTTACACTTGACGCTACTTTTATTTACAAGACTAACCCAGGACCTGTAATTGTTCTTTCTGGGGGGGAGACAGTCTGCTCTGCATCGACGCACCATGAAAGCACCCAAAAACGCCCCAATACAAGCACCCTCAAGCACCAATCGGTGCAGTCACCATAGTTCATCAGTGTTCAATCAAAATAAAATCAACAACCCCTAACCCTGCAGGTGATCTCTTGCTCTTCGGCTCCCTCTGCTGGTTATTATTATTTCTTCCAGTTGTTGTCTTTTCCTTCATTTTCTTACTGGCGGCCTATTTGAACTGCAAAATGCACCCAATGTGTCCTTTTTATTTGATTTTATTCATGGCCCACAGGGCCGACTAGTGTGGTTCACCTGTGGGGCATCGGTGTCCTGTGGCCAAGGTCCGCCAGCAAGATTTCGGGCCCTCATGGCCGGTTCCAGCAGAGGGGCCATGCCCCAATCCATGGGGTCCATAAGTGGTGCTCGGCCACAGACATGTGGTCCATAATGTGGTGCATCGATGCAGACAGCTGGTTCTGGGAATTTCGGGCGCACAATGGCCGACCCACGCACGCTCCCCTCGGCACCCAGTGGCGCACAGGTCATGTGGGAGACAAAAGGGGAAAGACAATTGAGCGAGGGGTAAGGTCACAAGGGTACACATCAATAAGGCAATGCAAGGCGAAATGCGTACGGAGGGCGAAGTGAGAAAGCTCATCCCTACCGTACGTCACCCCCCCGTCACCTACCCTACCCTTGCCCTTACCCCATATGTACAAAAATCTACACATTTACAAATTCGTCACAACTGTCACGTCTTCCCCATATTTCCCCTATACCAAATTCGTCACCACAATCCCTCTAACCAAAATTTGCCATCACCCAATTCGTCATCAATCCTCATAAGGAGGGAGAGATGGAATCATCAAAGCACAATTTCACACCCACGTCATGATGCGTCTCACAATCCAAACATTTGCACAGTAAAAATAATTAAACATGGCATGGTGCGGAGTACCTGTCACCTCAGGTGAGTGGATGCAGATGGTGCGAGGAGACTTCATCCTAACTACTTTCTAAATGACATTAACACACTTTACACTACCAGGGATCTCTCCCTGCCAATCCATTGGCCAACTTACACTATGGGTTCTAAAAACCAATTCCCATTGACCAAACTGTGGTGCTTCTCAATTTGGGGTCTCACTCCCCCGATTCATCTCCCGGTGCCTCGCACAATTTCTGGGCTGCGACGTGTAGCTCTCCCAGCAGGTCTACCCACCTGCACACCTCCACCACTGCAGTTGCCACCCGAGCTTACCTAGCTCCTCACCCTAACCTATCTAACTGGGGAAGGCCCTCTCCTGGCTCTGTCACCCCTTGGTGCCCTCTGGCACTGGGCTACCCGGGTCCGTCCTCCGGATCCTCGGGCCCCATCCACAACTACCGGCTCCCAGAGCCCACCTGCGGCCTCACCTGGCCGACATCCTCACAGTGGTGGAGCGCCCAACCAACTACACACACTAACAGGCTACACGCCCAGCCATTTCCACAACACTAATGCACCCATCCAAAGACCATTCTTTCACCCGCACCACAGATGCCAATATCCAACCACAATTTATTTGTACCCTCTACCTAACACTTACTCTACCCGCCCCGGGTATCCGTGATGGGGGTCCACTCTTCCCCCATTCACACCATCCACTCCACTCCACAATTCCCACCATACTCACTCCACGACCATCCATTCCAATACTCCATTTATTCCACACTACCATTTATTCCACACAGCCACATACACCTGTTATTGCACACCTGTGCAATCCCCTGGTGCCACCTGCACCCTCCTCCTCTTCCTGGACCATTGGGTCAGCACAATACACAATCACCTTCACTCACTCATACACTGCTCCACACACCTGTTCAGTTGCACACCTGTGCAATCACACCTGTTCAATCCTCAACCACACGGCATCATCTCAGCTAACTACTCCCCTCTGAAACTTGCGCTTCCCAGTCGCCCCTTTAAACTATTGCGCTCCCACGTCATTATTATCCACACTAAACTACCTGCGTCCCCACTACAGGTATCAGTCACTAACTAAACTTAACGTTACCTACTGTCATCTTCGCTAGATCCCTATCAATATAACCAAGCCCTCCCTGGCTCGGTTGTCATAGCCACCCCATAAACTATTGCGCATTTGCCCCCACCTGTGAGGGATGGTGGATTTGCCATCCCTCCACATCGGGGAAGTCCTACTATAAATTTTGCTCGTCCAAATTCCAACCAATTCAAAAATTTTCCATTTACTGCCAATTCTACCCACTATTATAAATTTCGTATCAAATCACTATCACTATCATCATCACAGTCCGCTATACCCTAGCCTCGGTGCGTCGTGACATCATTAAACTCGGCTTCGTAAAGCCGAGCAATGAATTCGGGTGGTTTGGTCGCCTGCAGGTTGAATCCGTCCGGCTTTCGGTTCAAGGGAGGTGGTTTGGTTGGACCGAGGCTCCACGCACCATCTCAGCGCGGCACCTTGCGGTCCCGGGCCCGATGGCTCAATCTCCCCCGGTCGGAACCCCGTCCCCACGAGGGGGCACCGTTCCGCTTCCTCCCACTCGCCCTTGAACCGGACCGGTCGCCTGGCCCGACAAGGCCCGGACTCGACCGTGCGGGGCGGGGCCAAGCCCGAATCGGCAACGACGCTTCGAAGAGAAGCGACGCAGCTTCGATCCGCGCCGGGCCCTGCATCCAACAAAGGGCTCCTCGCACCGAGTGCTCGCATCGGCTATCCGTCGCTCTAACCACTAACCCGGTTACCGTCGATGCTTTACTTGCATGCTTACAAGCATACGCTACCCCTTTCACCCTCACAAAACCTGGCGTTCCAACGCCGTCCGTACATTCCACCAACGCTCTCCCTGTTACACACCACACCTCTCGCGCACACTCTTGCGCACACTTTGGTCCACACCTCTCCTCCGTTACGTCCTCCGTAACACTCACCATGGGCGTGCACTCTTGCATCCACCCACTAACGCGCTCAGATGGGCTCCCCCACACCCGCGCTACCACCAATTCAGGTGTGCTTTCTCGCACACGTTCCACCACCACCTTACTCTCCGTGTCACACTTCGTACACCCCGACGTGCATTCTCGCTCGCACTCGGTTTCACACTCGCGCTCCGATGTGCCCTCTCGCACCTGCGCCATCACCAACTCACTATTCGTGTCACACTCCGTACACCCCGACGTGCATTCTCGCTCGCACTCGGTTTCACACTCGCGCTCCGATGTGCCCTCTCGCACCTGCGCCATCACCAACTCACTATTCGTGTCACACTCCGTACACCCCGACGTGCATTCTCGCTCGCACTCGGTTTCACACTCGCGCTCCGATGTGCCCTCTCGCACCTGCGCCATCACCAACTCACTATTCGTGTCACACTCCGTACACCCCGACGTGCATTCTCGCTCGCACTCGGTTTCACACTCGCGCTCCGATGTGCCCTCTCGCACCTGCGCCATCACCAACTCACTATTCGTGTCACACTCCGTACACCCCGACGTGCATTCTCGCTCGCACTCGGTTTCACTCCCACACTTTATAACACACCCACTCGCCGACGCACACTTTTTCCTCCCACGCGTGCCATTTCCACTCACACGGGACCCTTCACCAACGCCCGGATGCTTCCTCGATCCCAAGCGCGCGAAAATTCTTTTGTCGCTAAACATCCTCCTGCAAAATCTACCCGCACAATATACAGCACGACTCACCTGGGGGATCCTTTTCTCCACGCGAACCTGCAAACTTCCATTCGGGTTAAGCACAGCATCGTGATGTGAGCAGGGACTTTGTACATAATCCATTTCTCCCTGCAATTCCCGGGCTACCTCCGTCATCTCTTCAATTTTAATTCCCAGCACTGCTTTTTCTTTATTAACCTCGGCGACCGCTGGCTTTAATAAAACACCCTCTACCTCATCGGTCGCCGGCTTTTCCAAACCCCGTGTCGCGATTTCTACCCCCGTCATTGTACCCGTGCTTTCCTCCGCTTCGCTCAACCAGCGCTTTTCGACTCGCGTTACCTCCTCGTGCACCCCTGGGACCCTTTCGCCCAACTTGCGGTCTCTGTCCCTCTGCTCCCTTTCCTCCCTATCGGCCCTCATTCCGTTCGTTGTTGCTTCAATTTGGTTACTCAACTGCTCACTGTTAGCCCTCATTACCCCCATTTGGCCCCCCATCTCTCCCATACTGCTTTTCAAACCTCTAATTTGGTCTCCCAATTGCTCACTATTCTTTTCCATAAGGGCCTTCATTTGCATCATAAAAAGGTTCAAATCCACTAGCGGCGCTGCTGCGGTCGCGGGCGTGGCAAAATTTGGTGCCGCTCCACCCACGTGCGCGAGGATGCCATTTTGCGCGCCTGATACTCCCTCAACCGCCTCCTCATTGCTCTCCTCCTCCCTTTCATCTACATACATTTCCCCTAGGTCCTGGGTCGATTCTACCCCGTCTATCTCTCCCACCGGCATCCCGTCGCCTTGACCAGCCATGGCGCGATTTCAAAATTCGGGTTTTGCTTTAAAACAAAACAAATTTCGTCCGCTCCAAATTTTGACCAAATTTTTTCTAGATGTTTTTTTTTAAAATTTGGTTCGGGCCCCGAATCTCACTCCCAGACACCAATTGTTACAGATCGCGGTTTAGATGTTACTAGGGCATGCCCGTACGTGGGTGCCCGTTCCTTGCCAAAAAAAAAAAAAAACGCTACCCGTACGCTCTACCCCGCCCGTACGCCCGTACGCCCGTAAACAAAAAAAACAACGCTCTTCGCTTCCGCCCTTCGCTCTGGGAGAAATAATGCGCATAAGAAATCGAGAAATTATTATTTTCTCCGGAAGAAATCGAATTACGAACCGTAATGGCGCACGCGCTCGGCTCGGCTCGCAACAACGCGTTCTGTGATTGGCTGCCGGAAGTGAAGTCTTCACTGTCCGGAAGGTCACAAATCGCAGTTACGATGAATCGCAAATTAGTTTTAATTAGTTTTAAAACATAGTTTAACGCCAACATAGTTTGCCAACGTGAAATAAATGAATACGCTCTCAAATGTGCCGTCCGAGGCAGAGTCTGTTCGGCACGTTCGGCACACGTGATAGCTCGCTGCTCTCTGATTGGTTGAATCGTTTTTTGGACATAGCTCGGTAACTACTTGTCCGATTAATTTCAAACCTTGAAAAGGCACATCCTCGGGTCCCCAGCAATATACCTGGCAAGTTGCAAGTATATCGGACCCGTGGTTGTCGAGAAACAGCGGTCACAGACAAACAAACACACACACAGACATACACACATACACACACACACACACACACAGAGATTAGTGGAATTATAGATAGATGATGACCGAGCGGTGGTGTATTACCGCGACCTAACAGGATCCCCGACTCACCCGATTCCACCCAAACGTTGGCCGGGTCGCACCGCAGCTAGTCAATGAGGGAAAAGACGAAAACGACGCAATGCAAAGAGGAAAACGAAGGCAAAGAAAGGTTTGGAAATACTACTGAATTTATTGACTATTTACACACAAGCAAAAAGGAGCAATCAAGGTTTATTTACAACACATAAGACGCAGGTGACACAGTGCAAATTTTAGCTTACCTACAGACTTAATTAAATACCCAGGGACAGAACAAACAAAACAAACTCACGTACACAAGAAGGGTGGAAAGGCAGGAGGTGGATGGCTGGAGGGAGAGGAAAGGTCCAAGGGGGTCCTGCAGCTCAACCGGCGTGTTTAGCAGCCGCCGTTCCTTTACGGTCCTGCTCCAAACCACCGTTCAGGCCCCCTTTGGCTGTTGGGTGTTCTTGCAGCTGCGGCCTCCGCTGCGTTCCCAGGACTTGTCTGACTCGTTGGTCCACACCCTCAACTCTTTCTTGGTCCCTCACTCTTTACCACCGACTCCTCACCGCAACCAACGCAACCACTTGACCACCACCTCTACTGACTGACTCTTCACCACTCTCCACTTGCCGACCGACTCTCAACCAACTCAGACCAACTCACGACTCACTTCCGTTTGCGCCTTTTATAGCGCCTCCAGCGATTCAGCCGCCGGCGTTTTGGACACGCCCATCGGGGTGCTCACCTCGGCCCTGGTTGGTCGCGCGACCCTCGGGCTCCGCCCTCGATGACGACGGGCGGGTACGCCCCTCCTCCCCTCTATGACGAGGTGGAGTCACGCCCTTCTTCTCCGACCCTGCCTCGTGGTCAATGGCGGTTATTGGAGGGGAGGTGATTGGGAATCGAGGGCTCAGCAATGACGAGAGGGGATGTAATATGGGCAATCGAGGCTCGGCAATGACGAAAGGGGATGTGATAGGAAATGGAGGTTTTTGGGGATGGGAATGAAAGGGGATCTATTCTCTTTCACTGGTGCAATGGAGTATTTCAATTAATGGGAGACACAGCCTTACCCTAGAACACAGAATAAGAGATAACTATCAACAGGGGTATTCTATTACTTGGCTGACGTGTATGCTTGTGGACTAATTATGGGATGCCCTTTCACCTTTACACAGCTCCGGAGGCAGGGGGGCGCAGAATAAACAATAATCATCACCAATTTACCACAATACAACACAATCAAAAAAATACAGTCCTCATCTCCGCAACAATATTGTTTCGTTTATATTAACCTATATATTGTTTAGTTTATATTAACCTATATATTGCTTAGTTACTACTAGCCTATATATTGTTTCGTTTATATTAACCTATATATTGTTTAGTTTCTATTAACCTATATATTGCTTAGTTTCTATTAACCTATATATTGTTTCGTTTATATTAACCTATATATTGCTTAGTTTATATTAACCTATATATTGTTTAATTTCTATTAACCTATATATTATTTAGTTTCTATTAACCTATATATTGTTTAGTTTATATTAACCTATATATTGCTTCGTTTCTATTAACCTATATATTGTTTAATTTCTATTAACCTATATATTATTTAGTTTCTATTAACCTATATATTGTTTCGTTTATATTAACCTATATATTGCTTAGTTTATATTAACCTATATATTGTTTAATTTCTATTAACCTATATATTATTTAGTTTCTATTAACCTATATATTGTTTAATTTCTATTAACCTATATATTATTTAGTTTCTATTAACCTATATATTGTTTAGTTTATATTAACCTATATATTGCTTCGTTTCTATTAACCTATATATTGTTTTGTTTGTTTTTGAAAAGCTTGTTGAGACAAAACGAAAATAGAGTTGACGTCATTTTCTATAAATAGCGAGATGCTTTCATGATCGACATCTTTGGCATATTTCGAATTGCTGCGAACAACCCAAACCAGACACATAACTTCGGTAAGGAACAAACTCGTTTATCGTGCCTCCATTCTGCTCACTATGTATGTTATTCTTTGTAGCTTTTGATGATGTAATAGGTTCGTTTAAGCCTCAAGGGAGGAGAGTTCACCGGCAGCACCTTCAGTCGACGACTCGCGAAGATCCACCGTCTGTAGCTGCGTAAGCTTCCCTGCCGGACCTCCATAAATTGCTAACTTTTACAAAGTTGGGTTTTAAAAGGGTAACAATCGGCGTATAAAGTTAAAGTTATTGTCAACCCCTGGGATGGCAGGGTAGCGTCATAAGACTTTTGCACGATCACGTCTGTGGTCTCTCGAGCAATTTGAGACGACCTCGGTCGAGCTATAAACTACCACCCGGGTGTTTCATAAGCTGAGTGATTCACCAGTATGTGCCTCGTCCATCGGAAGGACGTTGCACTCACTGTACGTTCCGTCTGTCGATTTTACTTAGTGGACCTTATAGATGGTGTCCTTCGTTTACAGAGTATCGCGGGGACCCTGAACTAATTACAAATTCCTGCTCTGACCTACAGGGGGCACTGCATCAGCGGCACAGCTGGCCCCTGCAAGAACGTGTACCAACCCACACTCCCACAGCCTGCGTTGCATTCGAGAAGACAATACAGGAGGCTACCTGTAGACCTACATCGGACCATGTGAACGACTCCACCACACAGGTTTGTTCGAAACATCACAGATGAGTGTTTACATGCTTTACTGCCCTTACACATCGTATGTTGTGCATATTCCGATTTCAGTGCCTAATCGTCCGGTATACAAGTTGCCTGGTGTTGGCTTGGGGGTTACCGTGGCTGGTCTGGGATCTCAGGGTCGAGTTTGAGCTTCTGTCATGTCGTTGGATTAACACCAGCTGGGTTGACTCGGCCTGTTATCCTTCTGACATTTGCAAAATC